>NW_028227257.1:134386848-134526848 GCF_978045245.1 Mus caroli
AAAGAATTCTCACCTGAGGAATACCGAATGGCAGAGAAGCACCTGAAAAAATGTTCAACATCCTTAATCATCAAGGAAATGCAAATCAAAACAACCCTGAGATTCTACCTCACACCAGTCAGAATGGCTAAGATCAAAAATTCAGGTGACAGCAGATGCTGGCGAGGATGTGGAGAAAGAGGAACACTCCTCCATTGTTGGTGGGATTGCAAGCTTGTACAGCCACTCTGGAAATCAGTCTGGCGGTCCCTCAGAAAATTGGACATAGTACTACTGGAGGATCCAGCAATACCTCTCCTGGGCATATATCCAGAAGATGTCCCAACCGGTAAGAAGGACACATGCTCCACTATGTTCATAGCAGCCTTATTTATAATAGCCAGAAGCTGGAAAGAACACAGATGTCCCTCAACAGAGGAATAGATACAGAAAATGTGGTACATTTACACAATGGAGTACTACTCAGCTATTAAAAAGAATGAATTTATGAAATTCATAGCCAAATGGATGGACCTGGAGGGCATCATCCTGAGTGAAGTAACACAATCACAAAGGAACTCACACAATATGTACTCACTGATAAGTGGATATTAGCCCAAAACTTAAAATACCCAAGATATAAGATACAGTTTGCTAAACACATGAAACTCAAGAAGAATGAAGACTGAAGTGTGGACACTATGCCCCTCCTTAGAATTGGGAACAGAACACCCATGGAAGGAGTTACAGAGACAAAGTTTGGAGCTCTGACAAAAGGATGGACCATCTAGAGACTGCCATATCCAGAGATCCATCCCATGATCAGGATCCAAACCCTGACACCATTGCATTCACTAGCAAGATTTTGTTGAAAGGACCTAGATATAGCTGTCTCTTGTGAGACTATGCCGGGGCCTGTCAAACACAGAAGTGGATGTTCACAGTCAGCTAGTGAATGGATCACAGGACCCTCAATGTAGCAGCTGGAGAAAGTACCCAAGGAGCTGAAGGGATCCGCAACCCTATGGGTGGAACAACATTATGAACTAACCAGTACCCTGGAGCTCTTGACTATAGCTGCATATGTATCAAAAGATGTCCTAGTCGGCCATCACTGGAAAGAGAGGCCCATTGGACATGCAAACTTTATATGCCCCAGTACAGGGGAACGCCAGGGCCAAAAAAATGGGAATGAGTGGGTAGGGAAGTAGGGGGGAGTGTATGGGGGACTTTTGGGATAGCATTGGAAATGTAATTGAGGAAAAGATGTAATAAAAAAAAAAGAAAAAAAAAGAAATAGAAAATGTTTCAAATTAAAGACGTTTGAAATGGGTAAATACAAGTTATAAATTTAATGATTTTAAAAAGATGTTTAAAATTGGAAGTTGGAAGGTCTAAGAAATGCTAAGATATACATACATATATATACATATACATATATATATATATATATATCCAAGATATAGAGGTATATAAAAGTAATTTAATATGAATAAAAATGAAAAATATTTTACATTTCTCCCCCTTGTTATTGTTATTTTAGCACTGATCAATAAATTTTTGTAGCAGAATTTTCCCTGTATAATCACTTTGAATATTAATACAAAAAGAAACCTGTGATTGGACAAGAAAAGGGAGGCAGAGCGAAGAGTTTCAGAGACAAGGATGGAGAAGAAAGATGGAGGAGAAAGGAAGATGGAAGGAGAGGAAGACAATCCAGATTCCATGTGGCTTTAAATAGCCACAGATATTTATGACTATCTTAGGAGGATAGAATAATAGGGATGACTTGTCAATTCTAGGTGGGCAGATTTTATCATTTTCAGTTGGCTCTGAAGTTATTTTATGGGGATCCTGTGAATTGAGAATTTATTGATATATAAATCTGACTGATTAATTATAAATTTCTAGAGCTTTGATTTACTGGGTTACTGGAATTTTGGACCATAGACCACAGTGGGTTTGTGGCTGAAAAGGTACAGCAGCTATGAGACAAGCAAACCAGAGCTGGGAAGCTGCGATTGCATGCAGCTGGGGCTAGCATAGAGACAGAAGCAGCGAGGCTGCAGTAGCTAGGTGCTACATGGGAACTTGCCAGTCTTTTTAATATTTCCAGCAACAAGTTTTGATAACCTAATAGAGCACTGGCTCCTTAAAATTCAATCACAAGCTCAAGATTTTACATTTCCTTTGTTTGTCTTCTAGATATAGACTTAAAGGTACTTCTCATCCTGATAAAAACATCTCTGTTCAATATGTGTATCTAACCTTCTGGATTAAAAACTGGATGTTCTATGCCCTTTAACCCAAACCCATACCTTTTACTAGGTCACAAAGGCATAAACCTGTTCCTGTTGTCTAACAGACACCTGTTAAACCCTTTTTTGGAAAAATGGTTTTCAATATAATGGTAAATATGAATGTAATCCTTTTGTAAACTAAATGTCACATAAGTTTCAGGTAATCAAAAAGTCATAACATTTGGATCAACCTACCACAGATTAAATAGACTCCAAATAAGTACACCTGCCTGTGCTTAAAATGATATTTTTTTCCTTGGTCTTGGGATTTCTTATCTTCCCCAATTACTAGACAATTTTAATTTCTGTCCTATTCTATATTTGTCTCAGCAGTTTTTCATAGACTCCTTTCAGGAATCACATGCAAAGCTACTGACCTCTGACTTGCTGAAGGTCATGTTAACCAGTCTAGCTGATGTGATTGTTCCCTGTCTTTCATCTGGATCTCCTATTGAGATGCTTCTGATAAATTTCTCATTGCTCAGATTTTGATTAGCATTTCAGCCTTATCTGGCCCCTTTGACAGGGTCCTAATGTCAGCAGGAATCAGAGAAGAAAGGTATGACATCTAGTGCCCCAACATATAGGCTGAAAATATTAAGTTTAAAACAGAATCCCCTTGGGAAGACACTGAAAGTACCCCAATTCATGATCCTGACCACTCCAATGGCCATGAAAATAAGTCAGATCTAATCCTGGATTCATCACTGTCATCTGTAGTTCATCCCTTGGAAATATCAGTACTGGGATCAGTGATAGGTCATCAGACAACATCTACAGGACCCATTAAAAATCAGACTGGCAAAAGACTCTGGACACTAGTTTTCTAGTGACCATTGGCCACCTACAGAGAAGGGATGTCCTTGCCACCTCATTCCCTAAAGACCAATCTGTTTAAAAGTCACACTGTTCTGCCAATCACATTGTGCCTAATGGGGGTTTCTCTGAAAACTGTATAAAATCTCACTGAATGGGCTGTGTGGGGACTGTGCAGGGTCTTTCTCTCACTCCTTTGTGTGCAGGACCACCCCAACTGATGCTGGAACAATAAAATCCCTCTTGTTTTTACATCAATCCCTGGCTCCTCATAGTTCACAGGGGGATGGGGGGGGGAATGTCTCCAGTAAGTTAAGGCTCACCAGAGTCTTACAGGGGAACCTGCCTTTATGTATCTGGTAATGACCTTGGCATGGTGTTCACCATCCAGAGATTCAAGATCATCAATACAAGGGTCTTAGACATCATTATTCCCAACAAAATATTAAATCCTCTCCCTGACCTAGGTTGGACAAGGCCTCTAATTATGTACAGGCTCATATAAGATATGAGTCTTGGTACTTCAACACTGTAATGTACATATATTAACTGCAAAAGCTTTCCGTTAGTATTTAGTACCTCCAAAAGACAGTTGGTTTGCTCATGCCTTGGGACAATTCCCTATATCAGTCCCCAATTGAACGATGTCCCTGGTCTGACCAGTATTAGTATATGTGTTCAATAATCCATACCTATCTGACTAAGGTTGATATGTGTGTAGTTTTTGGAGCAACTCCTAGACCGCAACAGCAAGCTCATGTCTTCTGAGGTTGAGGCCTCGCTTCTCTAGTGTTATAACCTACTTTATTTAGACTCCAATATAGTCTAGAGAGCAGCATCTTTCTTGTACTCCAGAAGGAGACTGGGACTGCTGAGACATTTAGTCTTTTTGACTGAGCAAATAGTAGATTCTTTGCCTTTCCATTGAGAGATATCATTGTTGGATTACTAGGGCCACATATTGTAATCCATTCTAATAAGTTATAGTGAGATACATATGACAGTTGTGGAGGAGACATGAAGCTATATTTATATATCCATGAGATGCATAAAGGAGAAATCAAAATAATCATGAAAAAGAATGTGGGCAAAGTATGGTTTTTCAGATTCATGGCTTTACTAGAAGTTATGCAGAAATATCCTTTATAGGAGGTGAAAAGACGAATGAGATTTTGTGTGTGGGAGAACATGTCAAGACTTCAATGCAGACCTGTTGGAGAATTGCAAAAATAGTTTGAAGTTAGTCAAGAAATTAGAAGACAGGACTTTCGTACTGATATTTGATTTGTTGAGGTAAATACGTTTATAATTTAATGATGAGGCAAAAATGAGGAATACAGAAATTGTATGGCTTTTCCTGAGAAAATGTAAACAAGAGTCTATTTCCCTCAGATAGGGAAGGAACAACATACAGAGAAACAATTTTACATGTGTTTATCTTAGTAAATCAGTGATTTTATTATGGCTACTTACTGGACTCTGCATGAAGGGTTTCTTACTGGAACCTGGATGAATCAAATATACCACATCTTGTTTCAGTAACTATAGTCTTTTGTAAATTTCATTTACTTCCTCATATATTCTCTAAGAAGGAATACTTTAATCTGGAAGATAGAGCTAGAGAGAAAAGGTAACATCTAAGTCCTTGCATATATTAAAATATGGTAGAGTAAATGTGAGAGAAATAGTCTAGTTTATAATGTCTAGTTAAGGCTATTCTTCACATTGTAGAAGAGTAGGACACTAAAATTTGAACAGAACCCATTTTTGTGGTTGTATGTGGAGGAATTTTAATTCAGCAACATGGCTGCCCTGATCATATATATCCAAAGAGCTAGGTCTGTGTGATCCTACTGAAATGCAGAGAAACCACACATCCTTAAAGCCTCTAGCTGGAATACAAGCATACCTTTAGTACACACCTTTGATAATAAACAATCATGTCTAATTGAGTAGGATAGTCGAAGTTATGAATCAGAGAAAGATTTGACAGAATAGGATATACTGAACTCCCACAGTGATAGTACAGGAAAGAGAAGCAATTTAAGTTGTGGTGCAAAGTAAGTCAGTGCAGTTCTGTGCAGAGCAGTCAGTACTTAGGAGTTGGTGTAGTGAGTGTAGTGCTGTACAGGTCAGCAGAGGCAGGTGAAACTAGAGAGGTATATCTTGATCAAGTGATCTTGATCAACAGATCTTGATCTTAATATCAGGTCCTCAGACTCACGTATCTTATAGCTAAGCACTGTCAGATAAGGAGACACTCTTGACAGAATACAAAGTATATTTGATATTTGATAATGTACAGACATGAAATCAATGAATGCCTTATAATTTCAATGAAAATTTGTAAACTGGAAACTATTTGTGAGTTTTTTCTCTTTGTTCTTGCTGTGTGAATTATACCATGGCCAAACCATCAGTTGCATAGCTATCTTAGGACATAAAACTTTTAAAGTTACTTAAGGCTTAGTTTGAAACTGTTTATCAGAAGTCTAGCATTAACTTTACTTATTCAAGTACATTAGTAAAAGTTAGTAGTATTGCTACTAATTTAAGGAATATGTTCATGGCTAAAGCTCAGGTTACTTTTGCTCCCTTTCTGTGGCCCATATATAGAATATGAACAAGAAAATTATTCTATTCCATAAGAACATGTTTTCTCCTCAAATGAAGGAAAAATATATTAAGAAAAAATTTTCAAAAGTCAGGCTGATAATGAAGACTATATTGTACTTGGGTTGTGCTAATTCTGTCTTTACCCTATTTCATTCTTGTATTCGTGAATTCAAGTGGGGGTATAACTAGGAAGAAACAGATACAAAACTCATATTTAATATTCTAAGGGCACATACTGTAAATTGTAGGTTGAAATCTAGAGTAAAGAGTTCAAATCAAGATTGGAGGTGGACGGAGAAAGATAACTGAATGGAGAAGAGGAGAGGAGGGGAACAAGGATGAGGATCAGGTGTAGGAAGGGTAGGGGGAGGCTGAGAATGAGACCTTAAAATGGTAAGGGGCATCTCTAGGACTAGCCAGAGACCTGGGGCTGGGAAAGCTTCTGGAAGTCTATGGGGGTTACTCTGCCTGATACTTCAAGCAACTGGAAACTGAGCTGGCCACATCAGATAGCCAGGTTGGACTTCCATAGAAGGAGAGAACATCAACACACCCACAAAACTTTTGACACAAAATTTGTCCTTCCTACAAGATGTGCAAGGATAAAAGTGGAGCAAATATTGAGGGAATGTCCAACCAATGACTGGCCCAACTTGAAATCCATTCTATGTGAAAGAGCCAACCTCTGACACTATCCATGATATTCTGCTATGCTTGTACACAGAGTACAGCATAACTTTTTCCTGAGAGGTTTCATCCAGCAGCTGGTGGAAACAAATGCAGAGACTCACAGCCAAATATTAGGAGGGCCCAGGGAGTCTTGTGGAAGCATGGGAGGTAGAATTGAGTGATTCAGAGAAATCAAGGACACCACAAGAAGACCTACAGAGTGAACTAACTTGGGACCAGTGAGAGATCACAAAGACTGGTCTATCAACCAAACAACATGCAATGTTGGACCTAAGATCCCTACAGTTTGTAGTAGTTGTGATGTTGTAAGTCTTCATGTGGGCCTCTAACAATTGGAGTGAGGGCTGTCTCTGATTCTGTTGCCTGCCATTGGGCTCATTTCCACTAGCTACCCTGCCTGGTTGAGTTCAGTGGGAAAAGATATACTTAAACCTACTTTGCATTGATGTCCTAGGGCATCATGGCACCCAAGGGGCAGGGAAGGGTTCCTCTTCTATGAGTACAAGTAGAACAGGAAATGGGGTAAGGGTTTGTAAGTGTGGGACTTGGGGTGGGGGAGAGCCAGTGATTGGGATGTAAGGTGAATAAATAAATAAATAAACACAAGCAAACAAATAGACAAACAGACAAAAAAAAATCCCTCCAAATCCAGCTATTACTGGGCTTTAAAAAAATGACCAAGAATATTTTTAATTTTTTTTTAATGAAAAGAATACACATTATATGGTTAATCTGGCCCCTAAAATAGACTGATTAAAGTATTTATCATCAGTGAAATTTTCTGATTTTGATGTTATAAAAACAATTTTAAATGTAAGCATTTTATAGAAATTCATGGAACTGGCCAGTAGGTCATCAATTTTTATAACTAGAAATATGTCAGCATTGAGAGAAAATGAGGTCAAAATATCATTTTGTTTTTCTGTTTAAACAGTTATTGCCTGTATCATAAATGAATAATGGTTTGTAAGTTGATTGAACATAAAGGTTTGTTGATGGAGTGAAATACAAATTTAGCTCTTGTTAGAGTAGATCCAACTATGTCTTAGAAGTATATATAGTTATAATCTTCCCCATGCATTCATCTTAATGTTGAAATCAAGTAAAAACTTTATCTAATGAACATCTCAGAATATTTTGTCCCTTTATTTCTTAAAAATAAAATTGCAATAGTTTTTCAGACTTATTCTTCATCTTAAAATATGTGGGAATTACACAAGAATAAAATATCATCCATATCAAAGCTTATAAGGCAGCTTCCTTTAAAATCATTTTGAAGTACACAGGTCATTCATTCTTTAATATATTTTATTATTCTGTCTATATAAAAAATAAATTGTGTTGCTGGGTGTTTTGGGCACATGGCTTTAATCCCAGTGCGCGGAAGGCAGAGACAGGTAGATCTCTGAGTTTGAATCCATCTGAGTTTACAGAGCAAGTTCCTGTACAGCCAGGGTTACACAGAAAATCCTGTCTCAAACAAACAAACAACCCAAAATAACAACAAAACTTATTGTGTGCAATTTGATAATTTTGTATAGTCTTGTTTTAGGTAACTATATGTTTTATTAAGTACCATTATTAAAATTTTATTTCAGTGTTGGTACTTGTAAAAAGGATTAAAATAAAATAGGCAATGGAGTATTTATTTCAAATGTTCCATAATATAATCATGAACTGCCAGGTTTGTGCTTCTTGCCATGATTCAAGTCAGACAATTTTAAAATCTTGTTTCAGCCATGAATAGTTTTCACTTTATTTTCTTGCTGTCAACTTGAATATAACATCTGCCAAGAATCATGGCCTACTATTGCCAGGATGTCTTTTGTGAAGGTGATTTCCCTTTGGAATTTCTTTTCTATGAGATATATTAGTGTTCAGACCTTAATTCTAGGATAAAGTGTCAAATATAAGGTTGCTGGCTGAATAAATACTAACCCCCTACACACAATTCAATTTCAAAGAGCAACCCAGGTGAGAATAAATAAATAAATAAAAGGTTTGGTTAATGTGGGGCATTTGCTTGGTCCTGTGTCATTCCAAACTCCTTCCATTTAACAGCAAAATTTACATTGACATATGAATGATGTATAATGCAGTATAATTATTTACGGGGTCTTTGAAATGAAGAGCCCCTTTTTTTCCAAGTGATTTAACTTTGGAAAAGAATTACTTCAAATGCCCAACAAATACTATTAAAGGAGCTTTATGAGGCTTTTCCCCCTGCATATTTCTACACATGGACAGACTATTGTGTGTTCTAAAACCTGTATTTACATGACACACTTTTATGGTCCAATGGGCAAACACTACTTAGTCCTAAAATAACATCACAGTAATGACTACAGTCAAGACAGCAAGAACACTCCACCATTATTACCCATATCAGACTGCACCAGATGGGGTATCTTTGGTCGAGTGCTGACGGTGGTGAACACGGAACAAATGTTCTGGGTATATTTGTATATTCTTAGGCACAGCAGCATTGCATTCAAAATAAGGGGTGTGTAAGTTCTTTCATTTCGAAGAAATATAATGCATTGCCAACATTTTCATATCTGAATTTGGGAGAGAAAGATTATATAGAGTTGCAGATGGACTATATTAAGTGGGATTTAGCCAATTTTCTCTGGCTATAAAGCCCGGCTTCTCAGTCTCTGCTGTATTGATCTTTCTGTGTGCGATTGTTCTTTGTTGCAGGGGATGTCCTGCTCATTGTGGGAGGCTTAACAACATCTGTGGCTCCTACTAACTAGAATCCAGTACATAATTGGCTACATAGCTAGCAACATAACCTTCAGAGTTGTAAAAAAAAAAGTCTCCACTACATAAGAACTATAAAGGAATGAACTGTAATGTTCACAAACTCTTGCAAACAGTCAAATTACACTACTTTTCTTGATCAGATTTGACTGTTTTGTTAGTTTTCAGGTGAAAAGTGAACATTTTCCATTCGTTTTATTTTTGTTTATAATATTTAGTATCCATTGTTACAATGTTAGTATTTTTCATTTGTAGAATTATTTCCTATATTTTATATAAGGAATAAGAAATTAAAATGGACAATATTTAGAGTGTAATGGTTCAAAAATATATTTTGTTTTCAAGAGCAGAAACTCTCAAAGATTTTTTGGAGATTTTTGTCTTTGTAGGTAATCATTGATTCATGGACTACTCAAGTCTCAAATTTCTTTGTAAATTCTCATTTAGTGTAAAAAGAACATTTATAAGAAAAGCTTCTCTCTCCTAGAATCAGTGACAGTTTAGGTTGCTTTTCTCATTTGCTATGCCTTTGGGATAGAGACTGCTTTCAGGAAAGCAGGCAGTGAGAAAGGGACAGATTATTTACCACTTCATTGTTATCCACATGACTGGAATTGTAATAAAATACAGAGTAGACATTGAAACCCCTGCTTCAGCAACATTGTTGATGTCCACCAGTGGGCCTGACAGCTATGCCATGACTGTCAGTTCTACTATAGCAGACTGTTGGGACTTAATGTTTAGTTAGTAAAAAACACTGCTTTTCTCAATGTACCTAAAACACAAGAATTAACAATTTTCAAGTTAGTGGATGTAATAATAAAAGCCTACTTATTACAACCTTTTCTCTAGAGCTATTTAATCTTTTTTCTTTGATAATTTAAGAAAGGATTTCATCGTTTTATTTTGTTTTTGCTTTAGGGTTATCACTATGAAACTAAGTTGTCACAATTCTGTTGCTATGAAGTGATTTCTGATTAAAAAGAATCTGGCCTAATATAATACAAGGAAATAGCTTTTAAGATACAGTATTAGCATTGAAATATTGATAAGCTCTGAAAGAACACAATGGCAAAAATAATAGTCTTTTATCATACATATCCTTCTATTCTGTATTATACAAAGTACATAGCATTATAAATATTCAACAAATACTTTAAAGGATCAAATTTTCCATTAAACTATATCAAAGTTCTTTACATTATGTCTGAGTTACTTTACTAAGTATTACAATATACACACATTTGGATAGTCACACACACACACACACATACACACCAGATACACACACATAATTGTGATGTGACTACTTATATTTCAGAATATGCATGCTTAGCATTGGTAGTTTTGATGTTAACATTACATTAATTTTTAGTATGTATGCATTTTCTTTAAACAAACTTTTGAAACTTTCAAATACCTTCCTATCATCTTATAATTCCCCTAATGTCAATAATTCAAATTAACTTTTTTATTGGTTTATTTCTATCAAGTTTTATCTAAACCTACAAGAACAAATACAAGCTAAATTTCAATAGGTTAGGAAATAAACATTTTTCAATAAATAATCACACTATCTCCATACACAGGCTTAATCAATTTGTAAACTTACTTTAACTTTAATTATTTTTTTGTAGCTGACACATATATGCATACATAAAAAACAAAAAATGGTTCATGTAGCATTAGGGTTTATAATTTAATCAATTGATAGCTAGTTCTTAGTAGGACAAAGTGTTAGCTTTATATTCCAAAGGACAATTTCAAATCCTGTTAAGGTTATATTTTTATTAAAAATTCCATTAATTTTTCCATCAATGTGATTATAGATTAATATTAATTAATTCTTACCACTTTTTGAAGAAATAGAGGGAGTCATATCTGATTCAAAGTTAAACAGATTTTCATGGTAACCCTTTCCTGGGGTTCAGAATTGGTTGGGGAAAAAGGGAGTAAGATATCTTTAATGACATTTTATTGAACTTAGCAATTTAAATGGCCTCACGTGATTTTTAAAGATATCAAATTACCATATGGATGATGTCTTTTTCATCAAATCTAGACCTTATTGTTTACCAAGAAAATGACAAAGGTAATTGTTAATGCTGGATGGAGTACTTCTGTGCTTGCCTCTGTAATATTAATTAGAAGTCTGTGGTGAATTCTCTTTGAGCTAAAAGCTGCTACACCAAACAATAGATTAACTGCATAAAAACTGATGACAGAAAGTACTAGCATTATTTTGTGTGAGTGTTTTAATTCTTTATTATACCAAATGAAAACACATCCCCCAAAGGGTACTATCTCCATGTCCTTTAGGAAATTCCTGGATTTTAAGGCAAGCCACTCGATGTCTGGAGGCCTCCTAAAGATTCTAGAGTGATAAGAGAAATGAGTTTTATATTTTCTTTCCTGGATTCCAACCCTGTTTGTTGGAAGAACAATTTTCAAGAGATGGGTACAAGAAGTTATCAAAACCTTCCAGAATGAATGTAATTTAAAACTGAATGCCAAATTATTCTGATACTTCAGTTATTTTTCTCTTCATTCAGTGTTCTGAAGTTCTACTACAGGACAAAACAAAGGTTATCTACAACCCTCCCATTATCATATGACAGTGCTTTAGTATTGAAAAGAGGATCCAGGACTTAAATTTTGGGTTCATTGTTGTAAAAAGATAATATAAAGAAATGTAAGAAAGTATATTTCTCTGTCTTACTCCTTTCCTTGTTTTACTACCTAAAAATTTAAAGACTTTCTTCAGCTCTTTAGAAAAGATTACATAGAACTTAATTCAAAGAACAATACATCAAAAAGAATACACAATATATACATTGTAATATATACTCAGATGCTTTCCCAGTGGCAATGTTATTAGATTGTAATTTTTAGCAATAAAATTAAGATCCAGAATTTATTGGACATTTTCTTTGTAGACTGCACAGTTACAAGAGCTTTTGATCCTTTTGATTTTTTTCACAGCCACTCAAGAAAGCACCACAATAACCCTGTATAAAGAAAAGTCAGCTGAAGTTTACACTATTTAAACAGCAAAGGCCAAATATTTAGCAAATAACAGTACCAATCCTTAAAACTCTCAAAATGCTATGTTGGAGTATTTAGAAGCAATAATTGGTTTAAAATAGCATTGAAAATACTGTTTTCAGAGAAGAAAATATGAGGATATATTCTTATCTGTTTATGTCAGAAGTCAGAAAGGAGGTAAAGAGCTTGCTCTTAAAACTGTCTTGCAGCAGAGATTATTACACCAAAATGAAAGTGTTCTAAAAACCCATGGACTGATAGTCCCACCCAGAGGAGTGGAAAGAGTTCATCTTGTTCAAATATCTCTAAAACACATGCAATCCATATGGAGCTTGGGTCCAGAGCAGGGCTTCAGCACTTTTTCTCTAAGATTGGGTTTCATTCTGCTAACAGCATGTTGGCTGAGTGCCCACTAGCAAGCAATTAAGACGATGTGCTTGCCTGCATTTTAGTAGCTCTCCTTATGAAACATGCGGCCACATGGGAGCAGACGTTTTGCCAGCATGGGTCATGGGCTGAGAGTAGCACTGGGAAAGCTGCTATGCTCTGAGGACTTGTGTCTTCTGGGAAGTTGGGAAGAGGATGGGCGATTGATTAGTTGTGCTTACGAAAGAAGGCATAGAAGACTCTAAGAAATAGGGAAGTATTAGAAACAAAATTAGGAAAGGAAAAACTGAACTACCAAAGTACTTAAGGAGGGAAGGAATGAACTAAGATCTGGAAATTCAGGAGCAGTGAGAGTAAATGATATTTTTAAAATCTGCCGATGAGAGCTTCTTACCCTTCAACTTGAAATGGTGGATCGTTTAATTATCTTTTATAAGAAACACATAAATGCTGAGCATCGAGAATAAGGGAGTTATTTATCTAAGGCAAGGAGAAGGGTGGTGAGTGCGCTTTAACTGAAGGGCACTTCATGTGAAGAGGGTTAGGAGTAGGTGAGCCACCATGCATACCATCTCACTGCCTGCTTTGCAATAAATGCAGCCCATCACTTTATTTTTATCTAGAAAGAATAGTGAGGGAGTGCAGACTTAGGTGTGTTGCCTGAAGCAATTAGGAAGTGATATACGTCAAACAAGCTATCTGTGTGGGAGAGGATATGCCCCTCCTGTGGCAATGATGTAAATAAATGGTTTTAGATATGAATGATTAAATACAACCCCATAGGCATGGTTTACAGAGCTCTCTGCTATGGAAGCTATGGATCAGTTCATCTAACTAGAAGCATTTCCACTATGTAAACAAAAAACGGAATTCACACAAACTGTATTTCTCCTTCACCATGACCCATGAGGTATAAATTAAATCAAGAACTACTGTGTTGTCAGCTGTGTCTTATATGCAATCTGTAAAGATCCAAATGTATAGAAAACTGCCCTTTAAATTATTAATATGGCCTCTTGAATAAACAGTATTACTGGAATATATAAAGGGAAATTTATCTATATCATTTTCAGAGATAAATCTACTATATTAACTGTCATAAATAGTACTTCTCATTACTATGTGGATATCTATGAAACAGATTTTCATTGAGCAAAGAATCAATAATGACTAGGTGGTTTGAACTCTATGAGCCCCTAGGTGACATAAGCTTACAACTTGATGACAAGAGATCTAAAGAATGTCTCAAATTTTTAATATGATAAAATATCTAAATCATAAAATTTAGGTTATCTCAATCAAGTGTTTACAAGTAAAAATCTTTATGTAAATAAGTCTTAAATGTATACCTAAGGTATCAGCATTCAAGGTGGAAAAGTGGGTTAGGAGGAACTCTGGAACCATGGTTCAGAGTTTTCTCTATATTGCAAAGGGCTAAAATTGATTCCCAACAGCCTGATTAGCAGACTCAACTTTAGGACAGGTTGTGGGGGGTTAGATACTCTCTTCTGGTTGTCTGACCTCCAAAGAAACACACACAAACACACACACACATACACACATACACACACACACACACACACACACACACACACACACCAATAAATTGTTAAATGTGGACCACTGTGTGCCAATCAGGGATGAGAACCTGTAGTAAATTTGGCTACCATATATATGGTAACTGAAACTCTTATCACCCCTCTTTGTTTAAACAACTTTTAATATAGTATGCAGATAACATTTGTTAAATAAATATATCCATACATTATTAGTATTAAACTATACAATAACAACTTCTTAGGAACAGAACATATATAACATTTTTATCCATTCATTTATTTATTCAATTTACAGACAGATGGGAAGCTTTTCTTTTTCCTCTCTTTATAATCCCACCCTAACCATCCCTCCCTCAACCCCTGTACCTCTTTACCTTCTCCTCAGAGAAGTGGAGGCCACCCATGGATACACATCTGTACCCACCCTGGTACATCAAGTAAGCCAGGACTAAGCACATCCTCTTCCACTGTGCACACAACAAGGCAAGTCCACTATGAGAAGAGGATCCAAAGGCTCCCAAGAGAGTCAGAAATAGCCTTCACCCCAATTGTTAGGGGACCCACATGAAGACCAAGCTGCACATCTGCTACATATGTGTAAGGGGCCTTAGATTGGTGGTTCAGTCTTGGTGAATTCCCAGGGGGGCAGGTTAATTTATTATGCAGGTCTTGTGGTGTCCTTAACCACTCAAGCTCCTCCTTTCCTTCTTCTCTTTCACAGGACTCCTGGAAGTCTGCCTATTGCTTGACTGTGTGTCTCTGCTACTGTTTATATCAGCTGTAAATGAAGTTTTTCAGAAGGCTTTGATACTAGGTTCCTGTCTGCAAGCATATTAGAATATCAATAGTATCAGGAGTTGGCTCTTTCACATGGGATGGGTCTGAAGTTGGGCCAGTCATTTTTTGGCCATTCCCTCAATCTCTGCTCTATCTTTATCCTTGTACTTGTTTACAAGACAATGTAGGGATTATAGTTTAATAGGTAGGTTGGTGTCCCCTTCCCTCCACTGGAAGTGCAGCCTGGCTACAGGAGGTGGCCTCTTCAGCCTCCAGATTCTCTTCTGCCAAGACTCTCAGCTGGAGTCAACCCTCAATACTTCTGGGAGTCTCCTTCTGTATCAAAACTGACCCCTGTGGGACTGTGAAAGGCAGCCTGTTTTCTGGTTGAGCTATGTTTAAACCCCAGAGACCCAGTAGATGTTCCTGTAAGGGATGGAAGGCCTGTTTGCCCAGCTCCAGGACACTAGGCTGCTGACACCAGGCTTCAGCTCCATAATTCTGTGGCCATCACTCATGTACCACAATGCCCCAATCTTTGGGTATTCTTTCTGGACTCCACCTGCAGTTACCTGGCAACAGTCAGGTATTCTCCACTCCATAGTTACCTATAAAAGCTGCTGCCTGCCCCTTCCTCTCTCTCTCTCTCTTGCTCTGACCCTCTTACTCCTTTCTCTTGCTCCCTTGCTCCCCCTCTTTCCACATTCCCTTCCTCCTGTCTCCAGGTGGCCATGACTGGCCTCTACTTCCCTATTCTCTATATCTCTCTGCCTTTCTACAATAAACGCCTAAAAACATGGACTATCTCCTTTTTTTTTTTTACAACATTTTTAATTAGATATTTTCTTTTTTTACATTTCAAATGCTATGCCGGAAGTTCCCTATACCCTCCACCCGCCCTGCTCCCCTACATACCCACTCCCACTTATGGGCCCTGGCATTCCCCTGTATTAGGGCATATAAATTTTGCAATACCAAGGGGCCTCTCTTCCCAATGATGGCTGACTAGGCCATCTTCTGCTACATATGCAGCTAGAGACATGGACTCTGGGGGGTACTGGTTAGTTCATGTTGGTGTTCCACCTATAGGGTTGGAGACCCCTTCAGTTCCTTGGGTGCTTTCTCTAGTTTCTCCACTGGGGGCCCTGTGTTCCATCCTATAGATGACTGGGAGCATCCACTTCTGTATTTGCCAGGCACTGGAATAGCCTCATACAAGACAGCTATATCAGGGTCCCTTCAGCAAAATCTTGCTGGCATATGCAATAGTGTCTGGGTTTGGTAGCTGATTATGGAATGGATCCCCTGGTGGGGTAGTATCTGGATAGTCCATCCTTTCGTCTTAGCTCCAAACTTTGTCTCTGTAACTCCTTCCCTATTCTATTTTGTTCCCTATTTTATTTTGTTCCCTATTCTAAGGAGAAATGAAGTATTCACATGTTGGTCTTCCTTCTTGATTTTTTGTGTTTTGCAAATTGTATCTTGGGTATTTTATGTTTCTGGGCTAATATCCACTTATCAGTGAGTGCATACCTAATGACTTCTTTTGTGATTGGGCTACCTCACTAAGGATGATATCCTCCAGATACATCCATTTGCCCAAGAATTTCATAAATTCATTGTTTTTAATAGCTTAGTAGTACTCCACTGTGTAAATGTACCACATTTTCTCTATCCATTCCCCTGTTGAGGGACATCTGGGTTCTTTCCAGCTTCTGGCTATTATAAATAAAGCTGCTATGAACATACTGGAGCATGTGTTCTTATTACCAGTGGAATATCTTCTGGGTATGTGCCCAGAAGAGGTATTGCTGGATCTTTGAGTAGTACTATGTCCAATTTTCTGAGGAACTGCCCGACTGACTTCCAGAGTGGTTGTACAAGCTTGCAATCCCACCAGCAATGGAGGATTGTTCCTCTTTCTCCACATCCTCGCCAGCATCTGCTGTCACCCGAATTTTTGATCTTAGCCATTCTGACTGGTGTGAGGTAGAATCTCAAGGTTGTTTTGATTTGCATTTCCTTGATGATTAAGGATGTTGAACATTTTTTTCAGGTGCTTCTCAGCCATTCCATATTCCTCAGTTGAGAATTCTTTGTTTAGCTCTGTACCCCATTTTTGATGGGGTTATTTGAATTTTTGGAGTCCAGCTTCTTGAGCTCTTTGTATATATTGGATATTTGTCTCCTATCAGATTTAGAATTGGTAAAACTACTTTCCCAATCTCTTGCTGGCCTTTTTGTGTTAAAGACAGTGTCTTTTGCCTTACAGAAGCTTTGCAATTGTATGAGGTCCCATTTGTCAATTCTTGATCTTACAGCACAAGCCATTGCTATTCTGTTTAGGAATTTTTTCCCCTATGCCCATATCTTTGAGGCTTTTCCCCACTTTCTCCTCTATAAATTTCATTGTCTCTAGTCTTATGTGGAGGTCTTTGATCCACTTAGACTTGAGCTTTGCACAAGGAGATACGAATGGATCAATTCACATTCTTCTACATGATAACCACCAATTGTGCCAGCACCATTTGTTGAAAATGCTGTCTTTTTTTCCACTGGATGGTTTTAGCTCCCTTGTCAAAGATCAAGTGACCATATGTGTGTGGATTTATTTCTGGGTCTTCAATTCTATTCCATTGATATACCTGTTTGTAACTGTACCAGTACCATGCAGTTTTTAATCACAATTCCTCTGTAGTACAGCTTTAGGTCAGGTATGGTGATTCCACCAGAGGTTCTTTTATTGTTGAGAATAGTTTTTCCTAATCTAGGTTTTTATTATTCGAGATGAATTTGCAAATTGCCCTTTCTAACTCAATGAAGAATTGAGTTGGAATTTTGATGGGGATTGCATTGAATCTGTAGATTGCTTTCGGCAGGATAGCCATTTTGACTATATTAATCCTGCCAATCCATGAGCATGGGATATCTTTCCATCTTCTGAGATCTTCTTCAATTTCTTTCTTCAGAGACTTGAAGTTCTTATCATACGGATCTTTCACTTTCTTATTTAGAGTCACACCAAGGTATTTTATATTATTTGTGACTATTGTGAAGGGTGTTGTTTCCCTAATTTTTTTCTCACACATTTATCCTTTGTGTAGAGAAAGACCATTGATTTGTTTAAATTAATTTTATATCCAGCTAATGCACTGAAGCTGTTTATCAGGTTTAGGGGTGAAATTTTGGGGGTCACTTATATATACTATCATATCATCTGCAAATAGTGATATTTTGACTTCTTTCTTTCTAATTTGTATCCCCTTGACCTCCTTTTGTTCTCTAAATGCTCTGGTTAGGACTTCAAGTACTATATTGAATAGGTAGGGAGAAGGTTGGCAGCCTTGTCTAGTTCCTGATTTTAGTGGGATTGCTTCCAGTTTCTCTCCATTTACTTTGATGTTGGCTACTGGTTTGCTGTTCATCGCTTTTTATCATGTTTAGGTATGGGCCTTGAATTTCTGATCTTTCCAAGACTTTTATCATGAATGGGTGTTGGATTTTGTCAAGTGCTTTCTCCCCATCTAATGAGATGATCGTGTGGTTTTTGTCTTTGAGTTTGTTTGTATAGTGGATTATGTTGATGTATTTCCATATATTAAACCATCCCTACATCCCTGGAATGAAGCTTACTTTGTCATGGTGGATGATAGTTTGGTGTGTTCTTGGATTTAGTTTGCAAGGATTTTATTGAGTATTTTTGCATCGATATTCATAAGGGAAATTGGTCTGAAGTTCTCTTTTTTGTTGTTGTTGGGTCTTTGTGTAGTTTAGGTATCAGAGTAATTGTGACTTCATAGAATGAATGGGTAGAGTAACTTCTGTTTCTATTTTGTGGAATAGTTTGAGAAGAGTTGAAATTCGGTCTTCTTTGAAGGTGTGATAGAACTCTGCACTAAACCCATCTGGTCCTGGGCTTTTTTTGGTTGGGAGACTATTGATGACTGCTTCTATTTCTTTAGGGCAAATGGGAATGTTTAAATCTTTAATCTGATCCTGATTTAACTTTGGTAACTGGTATCTGTCTAGGTAGTTGTCCATTTCATATAGGTTTTCTAGTTTTGTTGAGTATAGCCTTTTGTAGTAGGACCTGATGATGTTTTGGATTTCCTCGGGTTCTGTTGTTATGTCTCCTTTTTCATTTTTGATATTGTTAATTAGGATACTGCCCCTGTGCCCTCTAGTGAGTCTGGCTAAGGGTTTATCTATCTTGATTTTCTCAAAGAACCAGTTCCCTGTTAGGTTGATTGTTTGAATAGTTTTTTTTTCCCACTTGGTTGATTTCAGCCTTGAGTTTGATTATTACTTGCTGTCTACTCCTCTTGAGTGAATTTGCTTCCTGTAGTTCTAGAGCTTCTAGGTGTGCTGTCAGGCTACTAGTGTATGCTCTCTCTAGTTTCTTTTTGGAGGCACTCAGGGCTATGAGTTTTTCTCTTTGGACTGCCTTCATTGTGTCCCATAAGTTTGGTTATGTTGTGGCTTCATTTTCATTAAACTTTAAAAAGTCTTTAATTTCTTTCTTTATTTCATCCTTGGCCAAGGAATCATTGAGTAGAGTGTTGTTCAGTTTCCATGTGAATGTTGGCTTTCTATTATTTATGTTGTTATTGAAGATCAGCCTTAGTCCATGGTGATCAGATAGGATGCATGGAATAATTTCAATATTTTTGTATCTTTGGAGGCCTGTTTTGTGACCAATTATATGGTTAATTTTGGAAGAGGTACCATGTGGCACTGAAAAGAAGGTATATCCTTTTTTTTACGATAAAATGTTCTGTAGATATCTATTAAATCCATTTGTTTTATAACTTCTCTTAGTGTCAATGTGTCTCTGTTTAGTTTATGTTACCAGGATCTGTCCATTGGTGAGAGTGGGGTGTTGAAGTCTCCCACTATTATTGTGTGAGGTACAATGTGTGCTTTGAGCTTTACTAAAGTTTTTTTTAATGAATGTGGCTGTCCTTGTATTTGGAGCATACATATTAAAATTGAGAGTTGATCTTGGTAGATTTTACCTTTGATGAGTATGAAGTGCCCCTCCTTGTCTTTTTTGATAACTTTGGGTTGGAAGTCGATTTTATTAGATATTAGAATGGCTACTTCAGCTTGTTTCTTTGAACCATTTGCTTGGAAAATTGTTATACAGCCTTTTACTCTTAGGTAGTGTTTGTCTTTTTCCCTGAGGTGGGTTTCCTGTAGGCAGCAATATGTTAGGTTCTGTTTGTGTAGCCAGTCTATTAGTCTAAGTCTTTTTAGTGGGGAATTGAGTCGATTGATGTTAAGAGAAATTAAAGAAAAGTAATTGTTGCTTCCTGTTATTTTTGTTGTTAAAGTTGGAATTCTGTTCTTGTGGCTGTCTTCTTTTAGGTTTGTTGAAGGATTACTTTCTTGCTTTTTCTAGGGTGTAGTTTCTGTCCTTGCGTTGATGTTTTCCCTGTATTATCCTTTGAAGTGCTGGATTCATGGAAAGATATTGTATGAATTTGGTTTTATCATGGAATACTTTGTTTTCTCCATCTATGGTAATTGAGAGTTTTGCTGGGTATAGTAGCCTGGGCTGGCAGTTGTCTTCTCTTAGGGTCTTCATAACATCTGCTCAGGATCTTCTGGCTTTCATAGTCTCTGTTGAGAAGTCTGTTGCAATTCTAATAGGCCTGCCTTTATATTTTACTTGACCTTTCCCCCTTACTGCTTTTAATATTCTATCTTTATTTAGTGCATTTGTTGTTCTGATTATTATGTGTTGCGAATAATTTCTTTCTGGTCCAGTCTATTTGGAGTTCTGTAGGCTTCTTGTATGTTCATGGGCATCTCTTTCTTTAGCTTTGGGAAGTTTCCTGTTATAATTTTGTTGAAGATATTTGCTGGCCCTTTAAGTTGAAATTTCATTCTCATCTACTCCTATTATCCGTAGGTTTGGTCTTCTCATTGTGTCCTGGATTTCCTGGATGTTTTGAGTTAGGATCTTTTTGCATTTTCCATTTTCTTTGATTGTTGTGCCCATGTTCTCTATGGAATCTCCTGCACCTGAGATTTTCTCTTCCATCACCTTTATTCTGTTGCTGATGCTTGAATCTGTTGTTCCTGATTTCTTTCCTAGGGTTTCTATCTCTAGAGTTGTCTCACTTTGGTTTCTACTTCACTTTTTAGGTCTTGGATGGTTTTGTTCAATTCCATCACCTGTTTGTTTGTGTTTTCCTGCAATTCTTTAAGGGATTTTTGTGTTTCATTTTTAAGGGCTTCTACCTCTTTAGCACTGTTCTCCTGTATTTCTTTAAGTGAGTTATTAATGCCCTTCTTGATGTCCTCTACCAGCATCATGAGGTATGATTTTAAATCAGAGTCTTGCTTTTTGGGGGTGTTGGGCTATCCAAGACTGGCTGGGAGTGCTGGGTTCTGATGATGGTGAGTGGTCTTGGTTTCTCTTAATAAGATTCTTAATTTTATCTTTCACCATCTAGTAATCTCTGCAGTTAGTTGTTATAGTTGTCTCTGGTTGGAACTTGCTCCTCCTGTGATTCTGTAAGCCTCTGTCAGCAGACCTGGGAGTCGAGTTCTCTCCTGTGTCTCAGTGGTCAGAGTACTCTCTGAGGGCAAACTCTCCTATTGCAGGAAAGGTGGACAGAGGTCTGGAGTTCAGACCTGCCTCCTGGCTGAAGATGAAGGCCCAAAACAGAGTCTGTCCCAGAAGATGTGTTGTCTGGACAGACTGCATGCTCACCTACACAAACTGAGGGGTACGGAAACCAAGATGGCTCTCTCACCTGGAGCCCAAAATGGGGTCTGTCCCTGAAGCTGTGTCGCTTCTGCAGTCCACTTGCTCACCCTTCACAGTCTGCTAGCTGACCTGTGCAGACTGGTCTCTGAGGGACCCGGGACCCAAGATGACACCCTCACCTGTTCTGGCAGTCAGAGCCCTCCTGGGTGGGCAACTCTCTTTGGGCAGGGAATGTGCCCGGATGTCTGGAACCTGAAAAGGGGTCTGTCCCAGAAGATGTGTAGTTTCTGCCTGTCCCAGAAGTTGTGTCGCTTCTGCAGTCCAAAATCTCACCTGTGCTGACTAGTCTCTGAGAGACCTGGGAACCAAGATGGGTCCCTCCTGATTTTTTTTTTTTTGATCTTTTCTTTCCTTTTTCTTTTTTTTTTTTTAAAGATTTATTTATTTACTTATTTATTACATGTAATACACTGTAGCTGTCTTCAGACACACCAGAAGAGGGCATCAGATCTCATTACAGGTGGTTGTGAGCCACCATGTGGTTGCTGGGATTTGAACTTCGGACCTTCGGAAGAGCAGTCGGGTGCTCTTACCCATTGAACCATCTCTCCAGCCCTCCTTTTTTTTTTTTTTTTAATGGCATATTTTCTTCATTTACATTTCAAATGCTATCCTGAAAGTCCTCTATACTCTCCCCCTGCCCTGCTTCCCAACCTACCCACTCCTTCTTCCTGGCCCTGGTATTCCCCTGTACTGGGGCATATAATCTTCGCAAGACCAAAGGCCTCTCATCCCATTGATGGTCTACTATGCCATCCTCTGCTACATATGCAACTAGAGACACAAGCTCTGGGTGGCAGGGGGGGGGGCAATAACTGGTTAGTTCATATTGTTAAGGAAGACCAAAGTATGGATACTTCATTCCTTCTTAGAATGGGGAACAAAATACCCATGGAAGTAGTTACAGAGACAAAGTTTGGAGCTGAGATGGAAGGAAGGACCATCCAGAGACTGTCCCACCTAGGGATCCATCCCATAAACAACCACCAACTCAGACACTATTGCATATGCCAGCAAGATATTGGTGGCAGGACCCTAACATAGTTATCTCTTGTGAGGCTATGCCAATGCCTGGCAAATACAGAAGTGGATGCTCACAGTCATCTATTGGATGAAACACAGGGCCCCTAATGAATGAGCTAGAAAAAATACTCAAGGACTTTCTTCTTAATGGGATCTGCCATGCTGGAGCAGTTGAGCAGTTCTCCCTCTGAAGATCTGTGTGTCTATTTTTCTGTGGGAGGCCTCTCTGTGTTCCCAGTCATGGTCACCACCAGGTTAAGCTGCCCCCCAAGTAAACCTAGGACTCTCCTTTTTGCAGGACCCAGCTGGAGCTATCGTCCTGCCCTTTTCCCTTCTGCCCCAGGCCAAAGCCACCTGCAGGTCCCCACTCTGTTCTCAACTCTCCCGCAATATCCAGCAGCATCTGTGGTGTCTGAAAGACTGAGAACTTATTGTCCTTAGCCTCTGTGGAGGCCTGGGGACCCTGAGCCAATTCTGGCAGGTCCACAGGGACCTAGGACTGCACTTCCCAAACCCCTCCTCAACCTCCCCAACCATCCCCCCCAGGGGTTCTCAGCTTCTCACAGCTCGATGTGATGCCCACCCTGGAGTGGCTTGAGTGTGTGTACAGTCAAACTTCCAGAATGTTGCCTCGCCCAGTGGCCCAAGCCCTGGGCCAGACACAGGACACTATATTTAGCCCACAGACCCCCCCCCCCAAAGATTTCTGTTCTCTAATCCAGCCCTCCTTACTCCCCACACTTGAACTCAATCCTTTTCTCCTCTCCATCTAATTCCTTCCCTCCATTTACTTCAGATGTCTGTTTTATTTCTTATTCTGAGTGAGATTCTAGTAATCTCCCTAGATCCTTCCTTGTTTCTTAACTTCTTTGGGTCTGTGAAATGTAGAATGGTTATCCTGTACTTTGGGGTTAATATCCACTTATAAGTGAGTACATAGAATATGGGTCTTTCTGGTCTGGGTTACTTCACTCAGGATGATATTTTCTAGTTCCATCTATTTGTGTGCAAATATTATGATGTCCTTCTTTTAATAGTTGAGTTGTATTCTATTGTGTAAATGAACCACATTGTCTTTATTCATTCTGTTGAGGATATCTGGTTGTTTCCAGTTTTTGGCCTTTAAGAACATAGTTGCTGTGAATATAATTGAGCAAATATCCTTATGGTATGGTGGATCACCCTTGGGTCCTTGCCCAGGAAAAGTAGAGCTGGTTCTTGATGTACAAATAATCCCAATTTTCTGAGAAACTTCCAGAATTATTTCCAAATGATGTGCAAGTTTGCATTCACAAAAGCAAAATAGAAGTGTCCTCTTGCTCTATATCCTCACCAGCATGTACTGTCACTTGAGTTTTTGATCTTGGCCATTCTGACAGATGTATGATAGAATCTTAGAATCATTTTGATCTGCATTTCCCTGGTGAATAAGGATCTTGAAAATTTCTTTTGGTGCTCCTTGGACATTAGAGATTCCTCTGTTGAGAATTATCTGTTCAGCTCTGTCCCCATTTTTAAATAGTTTTTGTTGGGGAGGGGTGCTGTTTAATTCAATAAGTTATTTATATATTTTAGATATTAACCCTCTGACAGAAATAGGGTTGGTGAAGATCTTTTCCAATCTATAGGCTGCCACTTTGCCTTTTGACAGTGCCTTTGCCTTACATAAGCTTTTCAGTTTCATGTGGTGCCATTTTGTCAGTTGTTGATCTTAGTGCCTGAGCTGTTTAAGAAGTCATCTCCTATACCAATAAGTTCAAGACTATTCCCTAATTTCTCTTCTATTATATTTAGTGTATCTGATTTATAGTGAGGTTTTGATCAACTTGGACTTGAGCTTAGTGCAGAGGGATAAATATGCATCTATTTTCATTTTTTCTAGAGGCAGACATCCAGTTAGACTAGCATTTTGTCATTGTATGATTTTGGCTTCTTTATTAAAAAAAATCAAGTGTCTTTAGGTGTGTGAGTTTATTTATGGGTCTTCAATTTAATTCCATTGATTAATCTGATTTTACATCAATATTATGTGATTTTTTATTATTATTGATCTGTAGCATAGATTAGAATCACAAATGGTTATACCTCCAGAAATGCTTTTACTGTATAGGATTGTTTTTGATATTCTGGTATTTGCCCTTTTTTCTTGTATGAAGTTAAGAATTTCTCTTTTAAGGCCTGTGAAGAATTGTGTTAGAATTTTGATGGTAATTGTATTGAATCTGAAGACTGCTTTTGGTAGGTTGGCTATTTTTACTATATTAATTCTTCTGATCTATGTGCATGGGAGATCTTCCTTGATATCTTCTTCTTCTGATATCTTTTGCAGTTTCTTTCTTCACCCCTGTCAAAAACCTTGGATTGGGCTAGAGAGATGGCTCAGAGGTTAGGAGCACTGGCTGCTCTTTCAGAGGCCCTGAGTTCAAGCCCCAGCAACCACATGGTGGCTCATAGCCATCTGTAATGGGATCTGATGCCCTCTTCTAGCTGGGTATGGTAGTGCTCGCCTTTAATTCCAGCACTCGGGAGGCAGGAGCAGGTGGTTTTCTGAGTTCGAGGCCAGCCTGGTCTACAAAGTGAGTTTCAGGACAGCCAGGGCTATACAGAGAAACTCTGTCTTGAAAAACAAACAAACAAACAAACAAACAACCTTGGATTATCACAGAATTCCAAAGCAAAATAAACAATTCACTTTATGATTTAGGTTTAAATCCTCAATAATTAAGAAATGTGATTATTCCAATAGAGAGGTGAGAATTGTTCCTGTATGATTAACTGTTAAACCTCTGTATTGTTTGCAAGTTAATGAGCTATATGCTTGATCCAAACTCAGGCCCCAGTATTTCCCCAACTGGTCAAAACCTGTGATGGGTCGAACTCAGTTTTCTCTTCTAGCCACAGCTGAGTTGGTGGCTCTTGTTTCACCTGACAGTTAAATTATTCTGAGATATCAAAGATCTTAGCTTGGGATGCATCCACAGCTGTGGTGATGTAAAGATGAACAGTGTCTTTCTGCTATGGTTTCTGGGCTTTGTGCTGTGTCCCAGGCAAGCCACTTCTTCACTCTGCTGCTAGAAATTTAGGAAGTTGCTCTAATTACATCACAATTATTCATATTTTTTCTTATTTACATTAATTGTACACTTTCTTGAATATTAAAGAATTTGTAAGGAGTTTCCATGAATGAGATTTCCCTGTAACTATGCACTTGGAAAGAAAAAAGTATGAATTAGGAAATTCCAAGATGTCTGGATCCTGGTCAGATGTTAGTGTACAAAAGTTATCAAGTGATGTTCAGGTATGATTTCTCTTATTCAGATCCGTAGATAGTATGAGTTGTTACAAATCACTGCACTTTTGATATGCACACAAAAACACAAACCTCTGGGTACATAAAAGTATAGGTTGGCAAGGTATAATTAGAATGGTATAGTGGCAGGAGCTTAAGTGTTCGTTTCTGTGTGGGCATATTTGTTCTCTTGGGAGCACAGGTACAACAATAGTGCCAGCAACAATGACCGAGTGTAGAGCTCAGAAATGAAAATTCCATCTTTTTTTAAAAGACTTGTTTTTTAAACTGCACCAATAAAATTGAGTAATTAAATTTCACCTTATTTTCAACAGACTGACATATGGTACAGAAGTAGGCTGTATATAATAGCAAGTATGTCTCAAAAACAAATACTATATATGATTGAAATAATTCTTTATACTTTCTTTCATTGAGAAACTATCACTTGCTCAAGCAGGAATTTCTGTGTGGAGAGGAAAACCCTATTGAACTATACACACTGCTGTACTTTAAAATGATTTTTCAACTGTTCAGTTTAAAGAACCTATTTCATTCTGCCAAGAAAACTAGGTAGACATGTTTGCAATATTTTGTGCTAATCCCCCTACAAGTGACTTTTGTGTGGCAAATATTTGTTCTAGCAGACTTTACGACAGTATGAGAGCACGTCAGTCTGGTGTCTTAACCTTTGAATATAACCTTGTGTCTTCGAGACGGAGACAAAAATCACTGAGTGTTGAGTTTTCAACTTCACTGGACTAGGGTGCCTGAGAGAGGAATCAGCAAAGGAAATTATATGCAACTCTACCTTCTTGGCTCTTTCCTTAATGGATATGAGGGACCTAAAAAGTAAAGGGTGGTCAGAAAGAACAAACACATTTATTAGAGCAGTTAGAGCGACTGTTTTGATATTTGCCAAGTTCCCTCTCAGTAACATGTTTGGCAGCTACCAAATGACATGGCCTGCCCAGAGTTGATTTTGACGAAGCCTCTGGGATGTGTTAAAAAGTAAACCAGGGCAAATCGCATACTGGAAAGCATAACTCAATCAAAGAAAAATGTATGATTAAGGGTGACATTGGCAAGGAAAGCTTTGCCGAAGCTCAGGGTAAATATTTGTATCAGCGCAAGGAGAAAGCTTCGCGATGCTGATGTCGACCAGCTGGAATTTTCATTGTTTATAAACTTTTGTTGTTAGAGTTGAATTCTGGCAGAAAAGGTACAAAAAAGAGCCATTTCCCAGCATGCAAGTTTGAACTGTGATAAGGCAGCTGACCATAAAAGACGACCAAGATGCAAACTGCAGTACTTTTCTTTCCCAGAGTTCGTTGGCCAAGAAAAATTCTCTTGCTCAAAATTTATTTTGACAAAATTCATCAGGATTAGCAAAAACAGGAAAAAAAAGCCTCATTTCCCTTAGTTACATGATCAGAAAATGGGAAGGAATTGGGAACAGATTTTTGTTCACTTTTTCCTACAAAAGAATATTCCCAAATGAATCAGATTTGTGAATGATAGAAAATCAATGATTTGGGATTAAGCCTAATTTTTTATTAATGTATGCTAACTTGTTAGGCTATTTATTTATTTACGCATTATGTATACAGTCTGTGGCACATTTTAGACTGAATACTTTAGCAAATGAAGCACTTGGGTTAACTCACCAAGTAAGTTTCTTCCTGGTAAGAACAAAAATCAGTGATTTCTCCCTCAGCTCATTGGTTGTATTTTTCAGAAGACTGGAGTTAGCCAACATTATTAATCTGGCTACATGTCAAAAAAAACACAGGATTGTATGAAAATCCACAATAGTTTCAAATGCATGCCTTTAATGCAGAGGAAGGAAGGTTTTCAGAAACTGATTCCTGGTTTGAGTCATTCTCTGTGAAAATAAGCATGAAGATGGTGCTCACATTTGCAGAGGAAGATGCACCAAAGATGTCCTGTTTCCAAACACAAAGTCCTGTCTGAATACTTCATCTCAGCATGTATATTCAGACAAGAGCTCCTTCTGCTTCTGCTTCAAGGTAATGTGGATGTTACATTCTGATTCACTTACAGTGAGACCTATGTAAAGGATTTCTCTGAGCAGAAAATAAAAATAACTCAAAATTTCTATCTAAATATCGTCTTTATATATATATATATATGTTTTAAATACTATTGTACCTGCTTGGCCAAAGACAGTACATTGTCAATTATGTTATGTTCTTGTGTGTATGTAGTGTTGCAGTTCTTGAAGACCTCCTGGTGGCCCACCAAAACCTACAGTGACTAGAGGCCTGGTTCTGCTGGTTCAAGACCAAGACAAGTTGTGAACATAACACATTACCCAAATAAACTAATGATGTATAGAAAGGAACACCTGATGCTGGACTTAAGAAGTCTTCTCTATTCTAATTCTTGGGCCGTATCGACCCGAATTCCTAGCTAACTCTAATTTAGCATGCTTCTGTAATAGTTGGTTTTACCAAGTAGAAAGGGCGCTAAACTTGAAAAGTCTGGTTATGAGATTCTAGCTCATACATCCAGCCCTTAGTGTGGAGTGTCCAGGTTACAATGGCGGAAGAGAGTGATCTTCCCTGGGTGGCTCTGTCTCAGGCCCTGAACTGTTGGAACATTTTAGGAAACCAAGAAACAACCAAGGACTTCTGCCAGAATTTGCACATATGTGTTCTACTGCTGGATAGTCTCAGAATTAAAACACAGAGGAATGGATAAAATTAAAGATCCTACGAGGTGGGAACACTGATGTTCATATAGGTACACATATGAGTATTTATTATATTCAATCACACAAAGACATAAGAGCAGTCATCTTTTCACTATATCCTCTAGTATTTTTCTTACTACCTCTCAAAGACAGGATGTTCGCAAGGTCATTCTCTTCTGTGAATTGGGACTTCTCTGGCATTATATTCTAATTAAATGGCCAGACTATTAATGGATGAAAATAAGTCTCTGCAAATGCTGAGCTAACCATTTTTTTCATACATAATATGGCCCTAACAACATGTTAACAGCCATCCATGAGAGATTGACATGGTCATTTTTGCAAATGAAGCCCTGGTGAATATTGGAGTTAAAGACTCCTGGGATCCCATGAAGGGACTGAGGTGTCAGGTCTCATTGCTGACTTGTGCCTTTGCTTTGTGGTGATAAAAAGGTAACTCTGACCCTCTGTTGCTAGGACTGTTTTAGAAGTTAAACAAGGGAAATTACTAGTTATGTATTTCAGAAATACTAACATGATTGTAGTATGTTTTTAAATGAGAGGTTCAGAGAAACAAACAAAAGCTATCCTTTCCTCAAACATCATGTTCTTCCCCTTATCTTATTAACTTCTCTTTACAGAGACTTTCTACCTTTCTTTAGGGAGTGCTTTTCTAACTTTCTTTTTATTTGCGTGACTATAAAAGGTAATTTGTTTAGACAATATCTAGATGTGGCCTTGTCATGTGATATTGTTCCAAATTAAGAATATCAAACTCATTTACTAAGCATTCCAGGTAGAAAAGAAGAATTTGTCTTTGTAGAAGAAGCATAAAGTGAACACACAAAATTCTTGGAAGAAACTCACTAGAACTGAACATCAATTGCCACTCAGGCTTCTCTCCTCCTTGACTCAGCCATTGTTTGAAGAGAGGACTGTGAAGCTTTGCTCTCAAGAGCACATCTGGAACTGATGTTGGAGTCACAATGACTGAGAGTAATTAACCAGATCTCCCACCAACACCAGATCGTGGATGCTGAAACACACTCTGACTTTATCAAGCACTGCCCAAGACTTACACCTTGATATATAAAGCATTATCATAAGAATGCTATTGCTGGTATTTGAGTTGAGCCTTGAGCTAGTGCTGTATAGATATTATGCTCATTTTTTATTAATGCAGAAAATAGGGTTTGAGGAAGTATGTCAACATTCTTTGTATGTCTTACCAATGGACATTTCAAGACCACAGAACACCAGCAAATTATCATTTGTAATTTCCATAACAATTCTCATCTCTTACAATTCAGCCCCGGATATCTGATCATGATCCAAACCATAGGAAAAAAGAAAGGTTTCAGAATTATACTGGTAGATCATGGATCCCATAGTAGGTGAAAGTTAAACATGAGAAGAAGAGTTTGGAATTAGTATATCTTCCCACAAACCTGTTTTGAAATATAAAAAGAAATTAGGTCTAAAGATTGAGGAGTCTGGATTCCATAGGAGCAAGTTGGATTTCTTAATTTTTGTTTCTCTTAACTTTCCTTCTTCTCTTCTGGTGACTGTAAACCTTGTAATTAAGATCTTTTATCTAAGAAAAAGGCAGTTTGAATACAATTCAAAACTTTAAATGTATGTTAAGCTCTTTGGAAGAGAGTCAAGTAATGATTGTAAGCTGAAGAAAAAATATAAAGAAACTTTTTCTTCTATTATTTTTTTTTAATTCAGTGTTTTAACCATTATTAAAGTTTTGGTAATTCAGAAATAATTTTAAAATTTGTATTTGTGAAATGGCATCATGTTCAATAGTTTAAGATTAAATATATATATATGTAAAAACATATATTGAAATATTATAGGAATATATATTTACATATATTATATATATGTATATATATATTGAGAGAGAGAGAAAGAGAGAGAGAGAGACTTAATTTTCATCGTGTCCTCTGATTTTGTGGTGGTGGAAATCTTAGTTTACTTTAAATCCCTTTGACATGGAACGTTCTTCTCATGTTCATTTCCGATGCCCCTTATTAATGTTTTCCATAAGGAAAACTATATTTCCGTTGTTGATACTTCACTTAGTATTTCTCCCTTTTAATCTTTCAAATCTGATCTCAATTACTCACTTAACAAGTGGAAATGATAATTTTCTGTATCCTCTATGTTCAGGTGCAAAATTTATAGCTCTTGATCTAGCAATCATGTCCAAAGGATGAAAAGCCAGACACTTGTTGAGCAGCTAAGCCCCTCCTGGGTCTCAAGACAATAGGAGCTAAGACATAACAAGACTGGACTGTGACATAAATCCCCAAGCCCATCATGTATGAGAAAAGCATCAGGAAGATTAGAGAAGAGTGAAGGTCATGAGAGACATACTTGACCCACATGGACTGAAACCACCTGATAGATAGGGCAACAGAAAATGTTCACCAGGCTTTTTCATTTCTGCACTTATCTTTTGACTCCATGTTATACTTGATTCCAAATCACAGAGATACAAATTGCTTACCAATACATTTCTAATTTTTGACTAACATAAAACTTTACAGAAGTAAAGAAAGGCAGGACAGGACAAGAAAGTGGTTTCCTAGAAGAGAAGAATGTTCCATGTCAAAGGGATTTAAACTGAATTAAGATTTCCACCACCACAAAATCAGAGGACAAGATGAAAATTAAGTCTATTTCCAATTCTAGGCTGATGGGGATTCTATGATGCTCAGTGTAAGCAGAGCAGCATCAGTCCTACTGAGAAAAGGCAGGATATAGATAGTACAGGAAGAATTGGGCTATCCCTGAAGATGCAGTAGGAACGGGGATGGTGCCAAGTGCACAGACCTTACTTTCTGACTTGTATCAACACTGAGAATTGTTAGAAATCTGTCTAAGCTCTGCCCTACAGTTACATGGCAACAACCAAGTATGCCTGACTCACTATAAAAGGGGCTGCTTACCCCCTTATTGTTCTCTTGCTTTCTCTTGCTCTTGCTTTCCCTTCCCCCTTCTCTTCCCATTACCTTCCCCACTCTCTCTCCACATGCTCCTGGCTGGCCTCTTCTCTTCTCTTCTCTTCTCTTCTCTTCTCTTCTCTTCTCTTCTCTTCTCTTCTCTTCTCTTCTCTTCTCTTCCTCTCTCTCTTCATCTCTCTCTCTGTCCCTCTCTGTCTCTGCTTCTGTCTCTGTCTCTGTCTGTCTGTCTGTCTCTGTGTGTGTGTGTGTGTGTGTGTGTGTGTGTGTGCCTTTCTCTGCCTCCACTACCTTCTTGGCTCCCCTCCCCATGCCCTGAATAAACTCTATTCTATTCTATACTGTGTCAGTGTGGCTGTTCCCTCAGGGGGAAGGGATATCTCAGCATGGGCACCCCCTTCCCCTATACCTCACCATACCTCCATAAAACATAACCCCTCTCCCTTGATCTTTTTATAAATGCAAGAATCAAGCTTGATGGCCTGTTTGAAGGGTCAAAGGTGAGGAATAATCTCCCATTTGCTTACGTGCAAAACATAGGCAACCATAGTTATCAACAAACCTACAAAATGAAAAAAATCAAAAGCAGATTTGGAGTTTTATTAGAAAAGTGAAAAAAAAAAAAACAAACCAAAACAACCTCCCTGAATTAAATAAGTTTATCTCCGACATGTGGAGAAAGACAGACTAGCTGATCAGCAGTAACCTAAGACCAGAGCTCAGAGTTTTCTGCTGTATCTTTTAAAAACTTAGTTTTTAGTTAAAACTTCTCATTTGATATCTCAGTAATGTGGTGAGCACCTGTAATTGACTGATATACTAAAATCAATGCTGTTATAAACCTGGTCTACAAAGGAAATTTAAATAGAACCTTGCTGTAAATGGATCTTGATACAATTGTAGATTCTCAATTGGTTATGAATACATAGTTCTTTCCTGAGGAGCAAACTTCCCACGCCCCAGAGGAAGGAATGTGACACCCTGGGGACACCACAGAACTAAGTATGCACTGGCTCAGCTCTGAGGCCAGGGGACTGGCAAGTAGCTGAAAGTTCTCCCTCTTTAAGTGCATCTGAATCCCACAGACTATCTCTGAGAAGGGACCCAAAAAAAGACTGGGCTGCATACTGTCACAGCAGCATAGATTCTCAGCCTCTCCATTTTCTCTGTCCTCTTGAAGCAAGTATGTCTCCCCTTAGAAAACAAGAAATGATGTGACCATCATTTCTTCAAACCTCACATCAACTCTAGAAACAAGATGCTGATGTCTAAACTTTAATAAGTACATGGTTGAAATTTTAGCAAGCATTGGTTTTAAAGGTCTACCTGGCAGCAGAAACTGAGAAAAGAGTTTTCAGTTCAGGCCTTCTGAATCAGTGCCTGCCAACTTTGCCCTCTGCGGCTCCGTGTTTCTCTGTGGGTTTTTACTTTACAGTTGCTAAGGATAAGATGTTTGTGGTCAGAGTAGTTTAGAATAGATTAGCTGGAACACAGAGTGATCAGAAAGGGTCTCTCTCTCTCTCTCTCTCTCTCTCTCTCTCTCTCTCTCTCTCTCTCTCTGTCTCTCTCTCTCTCATCACTAACAACAGTCAACTGCATGGACACATTTTCTGCACAAATCAGAAACTGGACGGCCTCACGTTTCAGTTGTAACAGCCAACCTGTCAATGGATGCTGTTAGTGCATATGTGCCACAGGCACTTGAGATGGAGTGGCAGGCAACCCCAGGTCAGCGGGAGAAGAGTAGGCATTGGGTGGCAACAACTCTCAGTCATTACTGACCTGGGCTCTATTCAAACCAGTGACCTAGAAAAGAAGGGCTCCAAATCCCATTACTAACTCCACTAGCCATCAAGTCTCTCCTATGGCCTGGATCTGATCCCAAAACCCAGGTCTCCTGTTGAAATAGCATTAGATAGCAGCCACTGAACTGGCAGACATGACTCTGAAAAATAAAGTGGGGAGTGGGAGGGAAGTATGCCTGCATGGAGTTGGCTTTAACACCCTCGATAGCTTTGCAGCTGCCCTTAAACCTTAAAGTCTGGACTTTAAGGCAAAAGGCGAGAAGGGAAAACAAGACCCGTGTTCATCTGAACACGGCCTTGGACTTTGTTCTGTATGGTCAAAATGCAGATCCTTCCGACTGAGGAATAATAAAAGGAAGCTGAAGAAAATGAGAGGGACAGATTGAACATTGGAAGATGGAGAGAGGCATTCCTTGTGCTTTTCTCTGACCCTGTCATCAAAAGGACACTCATTCTCTTCAGGAAAAAAAGAAAAAGAAAAAGAAAAGAAGAAAAGAAAGTAGATGGTTTGTGACTTAGATGACGTCCCTGCAAAGCAAAAGGGACTAAAACCAGCCTGTAAACTTCTGTCCTGCATTTTAAGTGAAAAGCTCCAACTTTTCAAACAGTCCTGTAGGTGGCGCTGCACTCTGCATTTCTAAGATCCCTGCCTCAACAATGAAGCAATTGTTTCCTGTCTCCACTTTGCAACTGCCGCCTCTTTTGGTTCTTTCTGGTTGCATGTTCTATTTATTTTAATGTATACCTTTGTGTAAAGCCTGTCTCCGAGTGGCTAGATACCCAGTTGATATGTGGCCTTCGTGGGGGGAAAAGGGAGTGCAGCCCATTCCCATGACATCCTGAGGCTTTGTAGAGCCAAGAAAACCTTCTCAGGAACACCTAATCCTTGGGCTCCATCCAAGTACCACAATCTCTCTGTACAACTGACATGGGCCACGTGGGACCCTTGAGAGTTTTAGGTGTGTCTCTCTGAAGTCAGCGTCGGCCAAGCATGAGGCAAATGTGCCCGACCAAAGAAAATAAATTATGTGGACTCCAATTTTCAGCAGTTATGAAGTATTGAATTACACACGCAAAGAATTCACTCTGGGATTAACCCTTTGGAATCGAAACACAATCTTCTCCCTGTGTCTACAAGGGAGCATGCTCTGTGTAAGGCCAGCCTTTTCAAACACAGTGGTTGGGGCAGCAAAGACAGAGGAGCTCAGGCAACAGGACACATACTTGGTAAACTGTCCCTGAGACACAGGCATAGAGTGTGTGCCAAGGACTCTACTCTGTTCAGGCTCTTCTTATCTCCATATGGTTTAATAGCTGTGTAAACTTGAGGGGTGCATTGTGAATACCCCTTTAGCGTTTAATCAGAATGTTTTAGAATACTTCCCAGAGCCTGAGGCTGCTTCCCTGTTCAGATTAGGGAAGTGGTTAAGAACCTCTGTAAACTGACTGCAATCAGCAATCCAGAGCTCCTGAAACATTTGTCCTCCGTGACTCAGGAGCAATAGAAAAGGACATCCTGCCCTGCCCTGCCCTGCCCTGTCAAGAATTCCTGGTCCCCACAACCCACTGAAGCTGTAAGTACATGCTGTGGCTGCAACTTAACACATAAACCTTGTCGCACAAAAACAAAACACTGTTTATTTCCCCTTCAGAGCCATTTATTTACCAAATGACCAGAGAAAGCAAATGTCCAACAATAACAGGAAGAAATCAATCTTGAAGAACTTAAAAAAAAAAAATCTTTAACAAAGTTAACTTTTCAGTGTGCCCTGTGTCTGAAGTACAAGAAGTGGGATTTACAGAAATATGCTTCCAACCACTCCCTCTGCGACTCAACTCTAAAGAGTGTGAGCTACAGGAAAGACACACATTTAGGGACGAGCAAATTATGTCTCCTTACTGATCTGTCGCTTTTCTTCCTTACATGCACTCTTGGAAGAAAACAAAACTGTGTAATGATATCCCCAGTGGACACTGTGGAAGCCATCCAGTTGCCTCATTTTAACCAGTGAAGAAACAGGGATTGGCAAAGGTTCCAAGAGTAACTACGAGCCACAGAGCCAGGACAGAAAGCCTCCCGACTCCCTGTGTAAGTGGATGTTTCCAAACCTAATCTCTAATTAGAGAAACATGTAGTTCTTCAGGTCTCTGATGCTTGTGTTTGTTACAGCAATAATATCTGTCCTTTAAAATACTTGCTATTTGTGCTGCATGGAACACTTCTTAGCGCATGTAAAGTTGGCTAAGATGTTTTTGATGATGTTTGTGTGTGTGTTTCTGGTGTTTGAGAAAGAAAGAAACAGATTATGAGAATCAGAGAGCCATAGAGACAGGAAAAAGATGAAGTTTCTGACATCATGTGGTCATTGGGTGGAGTAAGTAATAAAAGTAATTGCTAAGCACTGTGTAGTTAGACTGCTGTGTACAGTTAAATCAGGGCGAACCAAAACTTTCAAATGTCACAAGGTCTTTATTTTCAACAGGTGGCGGTCAAAAACACAAATGAGCGGCCCCTGGCTGACTGGCTGGCTTGCTTGTCAGTGTAAGGCAGTGTTAGCGGGGTTTTCTCATTCTTTAGAAACTGGGACAGCTGAGCATTACTTCCTATTCACCATTATCTGAAGATCCTCTTACCCAGAGCACTTGCTCACTGGAAATCTGCTGGAAAAGGCTTCTCTTGCTTCTAGTGGTTGTGAATTAATGAAGGTTTCTGCTTTTAAAAACACAGCATTAAAACTGGGCAGTGGTGGCACACGCCTTTAATCCCAGCACTTGGGAGGCAGAGGCAGGCAGATTTTTGAGTTCGAGGCCAGCCTAGTCTATAGAGTGAGTTCCAGGACAGCCAGGGCTACACAGAGAAACCCTGCTTGAAAAGCCAAAACAAAACAAAACAAAACCACAGCATTAAAAAAAAATGCTAGAAGGTTTGGAAAGTCAAGTCACAGTACTCATGGACAAATATTGGGTGAGCAGAAAACCAAAGTGAGGAAGAAAGTAAAGCCAAGCTAAACCTGCTTGCTGCACCCCACATGGCTTTCTGACTCGACTGCCCAGTCTGGATCAGATCCACAGCCATTTATTTAATCAGAGAAGAAGAAACATTCTGTTGGAATGTGCCCCAGCTGATTTATCAAGTGCAATAGGAAAAGCCTTGCAAGAAAGATTTCATAACTCACAGTCCTTAAAATTCCCATTGCCATTGAGACAGAGCGTGAGGTTAGAGGTCAGAAAGGCTGAAATCAGCCTGACTAGCCAGAAATAGGTTTGTTCACGCTGTTTCTTTGTGCCAAAATAAAAATAAATAAATAAAAAATAAAACAATAATCCTATGAGAAGTACTTTGTCTATGGAATGAGAAGATGAGAAGATGGCTCTGGCTGTAAAGTGAGCAGAGTGGCTTGGGTTTATATCCCCAGTGTCCATTTAAGAAGGTAAGCTCAGCAGAATGCACACCTATAAGACCAGTGATAGGGATCTCAGAGAGATTCCTAGGCTGGCAAAGCCCTTCAGTGTAGCAGAATCAATAGGTCATGAGTTCAGCCAGAGACCCTGCCTCAGTTTTGAGAAGTGTGTGTAGAAGGATTGAGGAAACAGCTGAGATTAGAATTTATCCTTCACTTACATATGTACCCACCCCTTAACACACAGGTACATGCAGAGGAATATGTATACAAACAATCCAATTTTAGAATAAAAGCAAACTGAAAGATATCTATTCCATGTCAAACTAAGATATGATGAATCTGAAGCTCATTACTCATAAAGGAGCATTTCTGTAAAATGGCAGATCACTTGATCATACTATTTCTCCTTAATGTAAGGTGTGAACCAGGCACATGCAATGATTACAAGAATGACACGATTTCCATGACCAAAATTTGAGAACTTGCAGCCTCACAAAATTTCTGAAATAATTGCTTTAATTCTGTGACAGTCTGAGTTCTGTCCCATGTGTGGAATAAGTGGTTTAATAAATTGGTACTTTTAAATATTCAGGATATGAGGCACTTAGACACTTGCCTACAGTGAGGAGTTAGATGTGATCTCATTCTTCTCTCCAAAAACTCCTTGTAAAAGTGATTCCTTCAGAGGTGGCCTTTGAAGCGATACTCGACTAAGCAAGGTTTAAATGGATGATGCAAAAATCTTCATGAAAATCAAAGACAGGTTTCTGGAATACTAACTTCCCAGCTCTGCTTCAGTGCTTTATAAAATGGGCCAGATGTCAGATTCATCTAATTTAAATTTTGATGCATAAGTTTTAAAAATAATTTGATTTCAAGTAGCTAAAAACGTCCATCCAAGGGATCTACTACTTGCATTGCATGTGGATGGCTAAGGTGGAGCACTGATCTTTTATCATTAAAAAAAAAAAAAAAAAAAAACAACAAAAAAAAAACCTTAGTGTTTCTTTGTGCTTCTTTTGTTTGCACACATGATAAAAATAATTGTCAGAAATTATTGAGAGAATTCACAAAACAGATAAGGGCACTTTGATCATAACTAAGAGTAGATCTAATTTAAAGGCACAGTAGGTGAAGACACTCATTTGCAGATGGCTGGGGAAAGCAAGACTCACTGAAGAAACTTCGGTAATGTTGAGGTAAGGCTTGTTTCTAAATTTCAGTGTGTGTAAAGAGAATAAAGGCAAGCAGAACATTGAACAAGAGAGAGCTACAGTCTGTACCCTACATCATTCTTGATATAGAACAGAGTAAAAAGCAAATGACATGACATGAGGCCTATTCTCAGTAAAGGCTCCATACTTGTTGATATCCATTACAAAGCAGGTGACAGTCACAAACCGCACACAGTATGCTACTAGGTGCCAAATCATCTTAAACTTTGTTTTATTTAGTTTCAGAACAATTAGCATTAATACATACAAATTTTTCTGATTAATTTTCTAGATTGCATGCTCTAAGAGGGCAGGGAATTTGTTTGACTTACTAACAAACAGCCAAAATGGTATATGGCCTTATTGTAAATAAAATCTCGATAACTGAATGAAAAAGCAAAATACATTATGTAGAATAAATGGGATTCAACTTTCATTTCCAGTAAGTTGTGGCAATAGTATTTCTTTCAATTCTCCTTTTATGATTTCATATTTTTAAAAGGAATGGAAATTTATTCCTCTTCATGAGTATTTTTGGGTTATAGCTACTTACTTGCCATGTGAGCTTATATATGCTTATCAATAACTCATGATAGAAATTAATTGCTATAAATGCTAGACACCACTTACCAACAATTCCAAAAGAAGTAACCCATTCCTAGAACTGTAGTTTGTAATTGATAATCAGTGGTGTCTAGGACAAGGGTATAGAGACTCTGTTGTAGAGATATTCCTTTAAACTCTATTTTGTATGTGGATATTATATATATTTATGTGTATATGATGTATGGCATATATGGACTTGTGCATATATATGGGTGATTATTTATAAAGTAGTGGGTTTCTTTTTCAAAGGTCTTTAATGTTAATTATTCCTCAAAACATTCTCTTTTCTTAAAACAAACCAATAATTTGAAAAAGAAAATTTCTTTAAGTACTTTAAGTTACTTTAAGTACTTTAAGTTCTTTAAGTACTTTAAGTTAATTTAACTTCTCAGCTAAAGTGATGTCAACAGTTGGTAGAGTTATTGTGGTCAAAGATCTTTGACTGCACCCCTTGCAGATGCGGATGCATCTTCTCATGTGGGAAATTTTTTCTCGAAGTTGAACACAACCTCGTAAGACCTGTTCATTAGCACAAAACTCTTGGCCTCTGCAGCATCCTTTGTTTCTAGACCCATGGACCTACATGTTTCAGCAGTACTTCTTTCTAAAAACTCTAGAAGGAAATGATTCACTATGTTAATTCTAGTTGTTGAAGAATTCAGCCCCCTCTTTTTGAGTAAACCAGGTATCTAGATCATTGGTAACTTCTAGGTTTCTCCAGCTTCTCTTCATTTTCTATATATCCCATTGCTGGAGACTGGTTTTAATGCTTTAATTGGGAATCTACAAGTCCAAACAATGATTTTTAATTCATTAATAAAGATGCCATTGGCCAATGGTTGAGCACAGGGCAGGACCCTTAGAGTTGCACTGGCTAAGATGCAGAGAGGAACAGAGGAGAATCACCAAGAAAGAAGGATGGGATGCAGGAGTCGCAGGAGAGAAAACCACCAACCAGCCATGTGAGAATTTAGGTGAGTGGCCACTGGCCACTTCCCGATTGGGCTTGGGGTAGCAGGGGAAGGTCTATGAGTGCCCAGTCATTGAGTTAGACAAAGCATTTAAAAAATAAGCTAGTGTGTGTGTGCATTTCATCACAAATCCAAAGACTTCCTGTGTTGGTGGCTCAAAGCATGTAATCCCCTGGGAGCATAAAGTGAAATAGCTAAAACTCACCACTACACCCTACAGTTATAAATCAACAGGATGAATGGCATTACTTCCATTCTTTTAATCTGTTTATGCCTGTGAGAGAGGTAGTAAATCTATAGCAACGATAGATGCATACATGCCTTTGGTTAAAGAAAAATACCTTGGAGTTTGGACAGATGTTTATATCTTTAGAAATATATGGGAAATATTTAGGTAAATTAGGAGATTAATTATGATATGGCTATAACATATTATAAAGAAAATAATGACTGTTCACCAATTCAATACTTGCCAAACAAGTGAGACAGAAAAGTAGATTCTTAAGAACTTGTAGATTAAGAACTTTTATTACAACTTCTGCCTTTCTTCAATCTTAACCTTTTCTTTTGTTAAAAATTGGTTGTACTGAGAATGCAAAGGTAAATGAACAGCAGAGAAGGTATAAAGTCTTTAGATTATTTCCCTTCTTGACACACTTTCTTTTATTTATTCTCCAAAGTTCAGTGCTATCACACTATTTTTATGCCTTTTCCATCCAAGAGATTTGTTAAGCTGGGCTTATGAGTATTTGCTCAAATTCAACTTTTACATCATCCTGTTGCTAGTACTGTGTAGAGTGGTAGCTACATCTTAGCACAGCAAAAACAAAAACACTTTCTATAATCTCAGAGTTCTAATGAGAGCTGGTTTGAAACTTTGAGCTCATTTTAAAATACAACATGACAGTTACGGAATGGGGTTGGCACTTTTGATGATTTTAAATGTACCAGAAGCATTCTGTTGGAAGGTCCTGATAATGCTGTTCTGCAGAGTCCCATTCACTTAGAGATGAAGGCAAATGACAGACTTAATCTTCACAGATTTTTTTTCTTCTTCTTCTGCTTGGGATTGCCCTTCTTTTATCATCCTTTTCCTTTTTTAAATTTAATTCAATTTTTAAAAACTTTATTCACTTTACATCCCAGTCACTGCTCCCCTCTCAGCCAACCCCTCTCACAATCTTCCTCCTATACCCTCTTCCCTTCTCTTCTGAGCAAATGGGGGAACCCTAGGTATCCCCCACCCTGGCACTTCAAGTCTCTGTGGGGCTCATCCCATTGTCTCTCACTAACACAGACAAGGCAGCTGAGCTAGAACATATCCCACAGACAGGCAACAGCTTTTGGGATAGCCTCCATCCAGTTGTTCAGTACCCACATGAAGGTCAAGTTGCATATCTGCTTTATATGTGTGGAAAGCCCTAGATCCAGTCTGTGTATGCTCTTTGGTTGGAGGTTCAGTCTGTGAGAGCCTCAAGGGTCCAGGTTAGTTGACTCGGTTGGTCTTCCTGTGGAGTTCCTATAACCATCAGTGCAGCAAAACTGATACAGACCATTTAAAAGTATTGTTTAAGTTTGGTTTGTTTTCTACGATCTAGACACTGTGTGCTTGGGGATGCAAACAGTTTGCAGTAAGTGCTCTGTTGAGTCTGATTGTTTTGAGTGAGTTTTAGAGAAACTCTTTTTTTTTTAAATATTTTTTTATTATGTATTTTCCTCCATTACATTTCCAATGATATCCCAAAAGTCCCCCATACCCTCCCCCCTACTCCCCTACCCACCCATTCCCACTTTTTGGCCCTGGTGTTCCCCTGTACTGGGGAATATAAATTTTGTGTGTCCAATGGGCCTCTCTTTCCAGTGATGGCCGACTAGGCCATCTTTTGATACATATGCAGCTAGAGTCAAGAGCTCCGGGGTACTGGTTAGTTCATATTGTTGTTGCACCTACAGGGTTGCAGATCTCTTTAGCTCCTTGGGTACTTTCTCTAGCTCCTCCATTGGTGGCCCTGTGATCCATCCAATAGCTGACTGTGAGCATCCACTTATGTGTTTGCTAGGCCCTGGCCTAGTCTTACAAGAGACAGCTATATCAGGGTCCTTTTAGCAAACGCTTGCTAGTGTATGCAATGGTGTCAGCATTTGGAGGCTAATTATGGGATGGATCCCTGGATATGGCAGTCTCTAGATGGTTCATCCTTTTGTCTCACCTCCAAACTTTGTCTCTGTAACTCCTTCCATGGGTGATTGTTTCCAATTCTAAGAAGGGGCAAAGTGTCCACACCTTGGTCTTCGTTCTTCTTCAGTTTGTAACAGCAAAGGAAAGAGTATAGATGAGAAAGAAAATTTCAGGGAGCTGAAAGAGACTGCCTTCTTATGGAGTTTAGTTCTCTGCATAGTTGGACATTTCTGGGTCTGTGTTGACAGACATTCTCATTAAACTTTTGTTATAGTTGTGCTACATTAGAAATCGATCATTGTACATTAAAACAGTGAAAGCTGCAGCCATCAGCCTATGTCTAAATTAGGCTGGAAAAAAAGAAGTAGGCACCATGCTGAAAAAAGAAAATAAGTTCTTATGTAAAGGGCTTTATATGGATATTGGGGATCGTTCTTATGCCCAATTACTTTTAGATTTTACTTCAAATTCAAATATTCTTTACATCTTATAATGGAAAAGCTACCTATTGCTGTACCTGCATTTTCTCATCACATCTATAATATCCTAGTACTTTTCTCAAGTGTTACTGATAAACTGACAGATCTGAGAAACCCAAAAGTGAACATGTATAGATCTCGCTCTCAGGAAACTCACCGATTGATGATGCCCAATAAAAATCTATGAATCTTTTATAAATGTGTGCTTTGGATTTTGAATCTAAATAGTATGGACTGTATACCAAGTCAAATAATTAATAAGCTAAAGTAATTATTTTGATAAATTAATACATTGAATATCTTTACATTTATCTCCAGCAATTCCCACTTCTGAAAGGAAGGAACAAGTATTCAATTGTAAAAAGATTCCTCATAACACCGTGATTTAGAACAGTTTTTTTTTCAGAATTTATCATATTGCATCTATTTTCTTAGTGAACATACAGAATAAAAAGGGGAAACAACACAGGTAAAATAGAGTAACAAAACTATAACTGTACAATAAAATTATGAACTTAGAGTTAAAAGTCTGGGCTGATATTGTGACACAGTTGCATCAAATGCTGGATGTTTTTCTTCTTCGTATTTTTTTTTTTTTTTGCTCCATAAAAAGGTCATTTATGATGGCAAAACCAGGTTTTTAGGGGTTTTTAATTATAAACATTCATACATTGTTGAAGTTTTTGTTTTTGTTTTTTAGTTATGGCATCCTAGAAGCTGTAATGATGCAAATATTAATATTGGAATTTTTTAGAAGTATTAACCCTGTTGACACTGAATCTTACTTCAGGCTGTGCCTTCAAATTAAAGTGAAATAGATTTCTGAGCCATAAAACCTTTGCCACAATTATTTATATGTTTCAGGCAAAAATATATTCTTCTGGCCTTTATTGTTGAGATAATAGCCCCAATGCTCTGCAACTTTTGCACATTTTAGCACAACTGAAGTAGAATGAGGATTTACTTTATTTCCTGTGGAGAGCTGTTCTAAAGTTGCATTTACTTTTTGTCTATTTCAAAGCAACAAATTTTTCCACACTTCTTCTTACCAGTACATCTCAACTGTTAAATCTTTCCTTATACAGAGACCGTATCCTTTCACCAATAATTCCACACTTGCTTTACCCTAATATGTCATAGAAACATTTTGTATAATGCTTATATCTTTTAAAAAAACTTCTCTTATTTTAAAATTAGGTTGATTTTAAACTTTTAATGTTTTAGAAATCAAGGCATATCTGTTAAAAAAAAGAAAAAAAGACAAGGTAGGAACCATCCAGGTGAACTTGCAAGTGGAATGTACCCTCGAAAATAGACACAGAAAAGTTCAGAGCCTGTTCAGCTTCAGAGGGGCAGGCTTGACACATTTACATGGAGATAGGTAATCCACAGCAACAAGGAGCTTGATAGCAGTCAGTAAATGTGATCCAGCAGTACGGTAAAATGAACATGCATAGAGTTCTGGAAAATGGGGACCATGCATAAAGAAATTGACATTGCTTAATCTGAAGGAGAAACGGTCTAAAGAAAACAATAGAAACCTCATCAAATGAAAAGTTATTTTATAGATGATAGGGTCCAGATGTTTCCCTGTCCCCTTAGATAATATAGAATTATGTGACAACAGAAACTTTAGGTTAATTATTGTGACTATACAGGCTGGGAAACCCTGAAATGTTTATCAGGAGATTTGTATCGGAAGATTTATTCAGCCATGCAAATTGACATGGGGCCAAGAACCCACAGGGCCTTATTAAAATTAACCTTCAAACAAGAAGTTGAGCTTTTGATGGCCCTGAGCATCACAGATACATTCATATATGTAAGGCATACACATGTTTTTTAAAATAAATCTTTTGACTATTTATTTGAGGAAATTCAGCATTGTTATTCAGCCTAATAGATATCAGAGACTGCCTGGTTTCCTGAGGTATGCTTTCAGCAATTTTAGTGCTTTATGTTGAACGAGTCTATGAATGCAGACACTCAGGAATGAATTTACATCTGGGTATCTCTAGATTTAGCATCTTTAAAGGGGAGTAATTAAACTAAGACACATTTACAGTAGTAAGTCTCTTTCAAGGATACAAAATGACTGAAACATATGATAAACTCCTTGTTAACTTACCATGAACACCACATAATTTGATGTGTTTATTCCCTTGTTTCTAGGGAATTGTTTCTGGTTTTAAAGAAATAGAAAATTAAAATGATAAATGGGATAGCCATCTAAAAATATCAGTTTGGTAAGGGCAGATAGTCTGAAATTGCTAATTTTTCTGCTAAAAATAGTGATAAATATAATTATTCTGTTCCATGAGATAAAACACACACACATACTATATATATATTTGGAATTAAATGCTTCACGAACACATATTACAAAGGGAGTATTGATTTTAGAATGGGGGGAAGAGAGGATATAAGTGTCAGGGAATGGGGAGGAAAGCTGTGAAACTTTGACATAGCTGTTGCACACATCACCTGCACAAGACTTATGTAAGAAGTCTAGTCAAAATTGCATTGCTTGCTTGCCTCCCAGAACTTAAAAATAAGGCTATATTGCCGAAGACAGAATGATAGGTCAACACAAAGTTTTGAGGTATCAATTTGGAACTGAATTAGAAGTCTCCTACCTGAAAACTAGATTTTATAGTATTGAAGACTCTATACAAACTGCCTACCAAGGATGAAAAGCAATAATCAGTCTTATCTTGCTGCCAGTCATAAAAATCACATGACCAATACAGCAAGATATTCCCAATGGTGCTCTAGATACACTTTTATCCTAGAGGTAACCAACAGCTGTCTAATTAGAATTTTAATAAAGGGAACTCATGCCTGGTACTGTAAACCTAGACAATCACTCGTAGTTGGAGAAGTAAAAAACCTAGAGTATGACACTCCTAAACCTATGCAATTTTAGTCCTAGTTGTGTTCTAAATAGTCATCCTTTTATACCCAGATAAATGTAGCTTTCAGCACTTTAGTAGGTTTGAATGTGAATGGCCATAGTGTTTGAATATGTGGCTCCCAGTTGATAGAATTGTTTGGGAAGGATTAGGAGCCCCATCCATATTGGCAGATATTTGTCACTGGGAATGGTTTTGAATGTGATGGTAGCTCATTGCATTCCCAGCTAGATCTCTCTGCATCATGTTTGCAGTCTCCCAGCTACTGCCCCAGCATCATGCCTCCCTGCCTTATACATATTCCCTACCAATATTGTCATGGATTCACTCTTTACAACTGTAAGCCCCTGGTAATCTATTCTAAAGCTTCTATAGACACCCTTGGTCTTGGTGTCTTATCACAGAAATGTAAATGTAATTAAGACAGTGCTCATCAAAGAAGTTTGAAGCTAAAGGCAATCAGTGACTACAGAGTGGGGCAGAACCAGTTTTCTCCAGGGCCTAGATGATTGTCCAGTCCCATAGTCACCTCTAAGCATATGTACATAGAACTAGCACAAAATAATCCCAGTACTAGAACCATAAATTAATTAAAAGATTCAAATACAACACCCATCATGAAAATCTCAAAAAATATTAAAGTTAAAAATATAATCAAAGTTATTTAAAAAAAAAAACAGGACTACTTAGAGTAAAAGAAAAAAACAAGCTGAAGGTTAGAATCAAGCAAAATATTTGTCAACCAAAAGCCTAAGTCTGTATTTCAAAAAGAAGCCTTCAAGTGTTTTTATTTTTGCTATTATAAAAAGCATCATAAAAAATGGAACGAACGTTTCCATAGATACTCGAAAAAAATATTTGTCAACATTCAACACACATATAAAGAGATACTTGAGAAGTCATCAGAGGAATGTAAATCATAAAATGTAAATATGTACATCTTAGATGGCTAGATTAAATACTTTTACTACATAAAGTATAAAGAAGCTATGAAACAATTATAATTTCATATACTTTTGATGTTAATATGTCATGTTACAACTTCTTTGAGAAACAATTTGATAGTTTGTGAAAAGTAAAACATCTGCCTTCCACAGCCATCCAACCATGGCTTTCTCGAATCTGATTTAAGAGGGCTACAACCCAGACCCCAAGCCAAATTCCCTTACTTGAAAATGACTGAAAGTGGAAACATCCCATGTTTTCAACAACTGGCAAACAGATAAAAATATTTGTCATACATCTAGACAATGAGATACTAGTCTGAAAAATCTTTATTAACATAATTTTGAATAATTCTAGTCATGATAGCTAAAGTTATCCAGGCAAAGTGGAGAAATTTAGTGTGTCTTTCTTACATCATTAAGTCTTGGGAAATGAAAAATAATCTATATTGACAGAATATATAGCACATATAAGGAAAGAGATGAAATTCAAAGAAATTTGAAGAAACACTGGAGGGCATGGGAAATACTAGTTTGATTGATACAATGTATTATTCATATGTCAAAATTTAGATGACCTATCCCTTTAAATCTGTAAACTGTATTATACAGAAATTTTTGTACACCCTTGATCATCACTGTTCTATTCACAGTTGACAAGGAGTGCAACAAGCTTATTTACCCAAAAACTGATGATAGATAATAAAATTCAAGTGCATAGATGAACAAAAATATGAAATTATGGAACTGAAAAATTATATTAAATGAGATCACCTTGGCTCAGCCAGATAAATTCCACATTTTCTCTATAATACGCTGATTCTAGCTTTGAATTCTTAATGTGTTTAAGTTTGAGTATCTATGAAGTCCAGGAGCTAAAATGGAGTTGTTAGAAGGAAAAGTAACAAGAGACCTTAAAGAATGGGTGATGACAAAATATTTTCATACAAAAGTAGAGCAAGTCAAGGAATATTGGTGCCACAAATATTTATGTGGAGATGATGGTGAGAGAATAAGGGAAGGGGAATATATGTGGAAAGGGTTATACTAAGCTAAGTACATATGAAAAAGCATCATTGAAGTCTACTATTTTGTAATTCTGTAAAAATCCTTTTAAGAATGTCAGAAAATATTCAGAGGCAGGTTTAATAGAAAATAAGTGTCAGAGCGTGGGAAATGGCACTAAAAACAGTGTTCTTCAGGCATAACACAGCCACTCAACTCATGACTGCACTCAGCTCTAGTTACTGACACAGTACCTAGACAAAATTAAAAGACTTTGGGAACTTAATGGATCCTGGAGGAGGTATGTCATCTTTCTTTAGTATTGTAGCCACTGATAATTTGCCTATGTGTAACAAATAAAAGCCCACTAAAGTTCAAACAAGTAACTCTAATTACCTTAAAAAGAAGACATCTAAATAGGAGGCGGCTTATTGTGAAAACAAAAGCTTTTAGAACAGAGAGGAGGATAAGCTATATGACTAGGGATTGAAAATAAGCAAAATTCAGGACATGCATGTATGGACTTTCCAAAGAGCACATTAATAAATAATGCTTCTGTACTTTGCACGGTATTTCACAGACATTTGTATGCAACTTCAGTTCTAGGGGAATCTGATACCCTCTCTAACCTCCATGGGAACCATCCGCATGTGTGATATTAATACATACATTCAGACAAACACCCATATGCATGCATAAAATGAAGTGAAATCTAAAACTCTTTAAAAAGAGTGTATTTATGAGTATTATATGTTTTAGTGATAACTCTATTATTAGAATATTTTCTTTTTTTAAAATATTTTATTGTTTATTTTATTTATTTACATTTCAACCACCATCTCCTTTCCCAGTTTCTCCTCTGAAGACCCCTATCCCATTCCCCTCCCCCTGCTTCTATAAGGGTGCTCACACTCACCCACCTAGTCCCACCTCACCATCCAAGCATTCCCCTATGCTGGGACATCAAGCCTTCACACAATTAAGGGATTTCCTTTCTATTGATGTCAGATAAGTCTATCCTCTGCTACATATGCAGCTGGACCCATCAGTCCCTCCATGTCTACCCTTTGGTCACTGGATTTTCATAGAACTCAGAAGCACTGCTCAAAGAGAGAATGTAGATCTCTCTGCAGTCAGAACTTCTCTGGGACACTGGAAATTCACAATAAAAGAGATGCCATCAGGAAAATTAAAACAGATATGTTGATCACATAGTGCTGTAATAAGCTGCCACAATGAGTTTTTCTTCTCTTATAATTTTGATTGTTTCACCTTCAATAGTATTAACTATTTGAATCTGTCTAATGCTATAGTAAGCAGAGTTGATAGAAATAGGGAGGTTTCAAAATACTTTATGTATGTAGACACACATACACACACACTCTCATAAAGCTTTTCTAAATTTTAATCATTCTTGTTATTTCTATAATTGTAATCTTGATAGACTCAAAATTAGATAAACTTACCTCTTTTATTTACCAATTCCTTGAGTGAGTCTGACTTGGTATGATTAATATTTTACTGTATTATTGCTAAGTTAGTTAGCTGTGTAACAAATCAAAGGATTATTTTTTATTTCACAGAGAAAGACATTGGAGTTTGGTAATAATGAATTAAAAACTCATTTTCAGAAGGTCTTTCACTTATTTGGTAATAAGTAGTAGAGAATGGAAGTAACCTGTTTGATAGCTGCTAAAGAGCATTCCATCCACAGCATTCTGTCTTCTTCATAGTTTCTGTACATTTTCTGATATGTGGCATTGTTATTAATACAGAACGGTATGTTAGCATATGGCATACAACTTGTGCATTAATTAAACACATCATTACTTATACAAAACCAAAAGAGATATTTATCTAATCAGCATCTAAATTAAGAAAGTTGTTGGGATGGTATTGTGTGCTATGTATTCAGCTACTGAGTCTGTGCTGTAAGGAATTACCCAATAATCTCTGATTGGTAAAAAAAAAAAAGTTAGAGCCTGTGACTGGGGAGGGGATATAGGAAGGTGGAATTTTAGATCATATGAGGAGATCTTTGATAGAGACCATGAGAAAGACAAAGGAGAAGGAAGGTAGGGAGGTAGACGAGAAGCATGATGGACCATGAGGATGGACCATGGGCACATGGCCAAGAGAAGCTGACCCTGAGGACACATAAGAAACAGAGCTAGACTCAGCTGGCAAGTAACAAGACATTAATTTGATCATTACTAGAATAGTCAGATTGTAATACCTCAGAACTTGCCCAGCATAGTGCCAGCAGCTTGTTAATAAAAATCTGATCTCTATATGTTGTTTACTCAGAAGCTAAATGGGATAGAGTTGGGCAGAAACTCCCCATAAAATTACTACTATAGAGAACCTGGGAACTAGCAGAGCAAATGTATGTTTCTACGTCCTTCTTATCAAAATAGCATGACGTGAAGAATAAATGAGTTTTCTACCACCTCCTTTTTCATATACCAAGTATTCTATATCCAGAAATTATGACCATAAATTTGTTCCCAAAGCCACAGAAAAGAATAAAGAATATTTTGCAATGGCATGCCTATAATTCTGTGGCAATGACAAACATGACAGCAGTAAGAGTACATTTTAACAGATTCTATTGAGAATCTATCTTCTGCTACTCACAATACTGTTCAGACCTACATCATCAAGACTGGACCCCTAGAACTGTTCCTGTATGCACAGAAGTTGACCTTAAGATTGCTGGAGAAATGGGGCCTAAGTGCTCTAGCCATCTCCTGTAACTCTCATTGTACACAAAATTTGGATAACGATAATTCACTCCATAAATTCTCTACTCTGTATCTTAAAAATCAATACAAACTATACTTTACTTTGCTTGCTTTTGGAGACTAAGGCACAGATAGTACTTGAAATCTATATGATAAATTCTAGAAGGTATGAATTTTCACAAGCAGTATACTTGGGGAAAGATGATTGCTTCATTTGACAAAAGTTTTGTCTTAGTGAGCATGACAAGAAGAGTTCTCATCAGACACCCTTCTAGAAATGAGATGAGCTGCTTTGACATGCTTTTTCCACAACCATGGGCCAGAGCCTTTGGAAAAGTGAGCAGAAGAAAATGTGTTTGGTCATAGCAATGAAAAATATCCATTATAACAACTTTTAAGGGATTGAATTCTATCTGAATTACTAAGATTAAGGAGCCAATGTCGGCACTGGATTTGCCTGATTTCACCTAAATACCATTTTCCAAGCCTTGCTTTGAAATCATGTTAAATCTTAAGACTAAGTACTGACTACAGATCTTGGTTTGTTCCTTGTCGTGGATGCTCTCTGGTTCTGATCTCTATTTGGTTACAGACAGCTTTGTTACTGGTTTCCTTATTTGTGGATGGAAAGATCAGTGTACCTGACAGAGGCAGTGTTTTATCTAAAGGGCTGGGTTAAGCTCTTCTATTTCAATATCCTTAATTGATGAAGATTTTCAAATGTATTCCTTTCACCATATGATGGAATCATTAGTCAATATGGATTGAGCACTGCTGTGAAAAGTTAGGCTAAATTGCCTATCACAGTGCAGCAGTCTGAAGAAAACCTCCATGAGGAAAGCTTTTTAAAACTTACTTACTGGGGTGACATGAGCAAGCAAGGCTGTTATCACCTGATAATGCACTTCTAGGTGAGCTAAATTCTCCAAAGGCCATTGTTTCCTGGGGTGATGATGGCTTGTAGCTGAACAGCCTACTGGGCAGCCTTAAGAGGAATTGTCTGGGATCATACAGAGAGTGATACAATTAACATGCTCTGCTCCTGAATAAGGCACAGGAAATAAAATCTTTGATGGTCTCATTTAAGGAATAGTCTTTTCCTCAGCAGCTCCCATTACTTAAAATAATCTGCAGTTATGGCTTTGACCAATAGCAGACCCTGTAGTGAGCTGTCTAGCTCCAGTACCTGGGGAGGAAGTAAGATTAAGTACTGATAATGTTGCCCTGTCCCTACCACCTGTTAATTGACTTGGAAACACCAGCATTTGTCTTTATCACTGCACAGGCTATTCTTTATGGAGTATTTTCCTTGGCTGCCTCTTTCTGCTCTCTTTGCTACATAGTTAGACTGTTGCTGAAATTCCAATGGCTCTCATTTTACATCCAGGCAGTTCTAGTTTCCCCTTACCATATGGTCATCCTGATGTTACCATTTGCCTCAATCATCCTTTTTGTAGCTGCTTGAACATCTTAATTGATCTCTTGAGCTATGTTAGGGATTTATAACAGGCATCAATATAATTCATCTCACATACAAATGCACTGGGCCTTTTTCCTGATTGGATGTGGGTTATGCATACCTACATATTAACATTTTCCTAAAACCTAGGTTTCACTTCAGTGAAAACATAAGGGGCTACAACTCTCCGGAAGAAACAATCACCTATATTGGCCTGTCTGATGTGACAACCCCCCGCCCCAACTTCTGCCTATGCATTACAGCATATTTAGTTCTCATCTCTTGTGTAAACAAAATGGTTTATGTACTCAGTGTAAAACTTTTCTGGAGCAGACTGAACGTTGCTGTGTTAGTAGGTACTTACAGTGTTTTCTTATTAATTCATTTTCCCTGGTACACAGTTAACATCCTTAAAGAATATCTACTTATGATTTTTGAACTCACAAAATATATACATTTGCATTGATGCTCTCCACATTTATTTATGATTTTACATCTCTTAGAAACCATGCAATTGAAGAAAAATATCTCTCTTCTATTTTTCCTCTATTAAAAATGTTAAACTTTCAAGTAGATACCTAAATCTTAAGTCCATTCCTAAATCATATAACTTTATAACACCATTTCAATCAAGGCTAATGCTATAGAATGCAATAGTGGTTCTGCCTTGGATCTTTTAGAACAGGATTCTTAACCTGTGGCTTGTGACCTCATTGTGTATGTGGGGAATCCATCAACCTATTCATAAGGGTTGCCAAAGACCATCTGTATATCAAATATTTACACCATGATTAATAGCAGTAGCAAAATTATAATTTGAGCCAGGCGTGGTGGCACAGACCTTTAATTCCAGCACTCAGGAGGCAGAGGCAGACAGATTTCTGAGTTCGAGGCCAGCCTGGTTTACAAAGTGAGTTCCAGGACAGCCAGGGCTATACAGAGAAACCCTGTCTCAAAAAACCAAAACCAAACAAACAAAAATTATAGTTATGAAGTAGCAATGAAAATAATTTTATTGTTAGGGGTCACCACAATAATGAGACCTCGCAATGCAGTTCATCATCTCAGCATTAGTTGAGAACCAGTTCTGTAGAAGATATTTATATAAGTATATTTTCTGGGAAGGTGATTCACTAACCAGGATATATTCAGTATCTTGGAATTTGCCCTCTTTAAAACTATAAAGGGAATATATTTGTATCAAAAACTCTTATGCTTCTCTTAATTCCCCACATATTTTTAAAGCAGTGACTATACATATATCATGTTTCTCAGCTTTATTCCATTGATATAATCTAGATCTTATTTTCATACAGGTTCATTCACATTTGAAATGACTTAAAATTGGGACATAACGACGAATCACCAGGATACATTTTGAAGTGTTCAGATGACTTCCTTTTTTGTGGGTCCAGTAGTTGATGTTGTTTCTTAAACTCAATTTCTGAAGTTATATCTATTCTGAACTGTTCCCTGCAGAGCATCACACCAGTTTTCAGACTCTACCTAGGGGAACGTCTACTAGGCTTCTTAAAATCTAAAGCCAACCCTCTCTGAGAAGAAAAGAGAACATTGACTGCCCTAAAAAAATAAAATAAAAATGGATCTGAAGCCGAATTGAAATCACAGCTTTTGTTCACATGGCATAAATCCACCAGGAAATTCAGTGAAACAACAGCTCACCCTCACTATACAGTATGGACCATGAAAGCCTGTTTAAAATATGAGAAAATTCACTCAGAAAGTCACAGGACTCCAAAAATAACAAATTTTGGCACATATATATATAAATGAACACATTATGTTAAGTGGCTATACTTCGATACATTAGGATAAGCTTACACTGGACCTTTTCCTTGATTGTGTGACTGACTGGTTTCATTGCTTCCATTTCTTAGTATTCTATATATATGAACATTGTACTTGTTTTATGATAAACTCTGGGCCATATACAGTGTACCATATTTCAGTTAAATTGTGTTTCCACAGAAGGCATCAGATCAATTCCTTCATCTTTGAATTTCAAAATTGTTTAGGTAGCATAATGCCAATATTTTACCCATTCCTATTAATTTCATGAAAACACAATTTCTACTTAATAAAAATAGTGATAATAATGTCAATCCATCCTTGTTAACTAAAAACTAAATTGCAACACACACTCACATACACACACACTATCATCTATCTATCTCTATTTACATAGATAGATAGATAGATAGATAGACAGACATAGGTTGATAGATATACATATATATTTATGTGTAAATATGTACATATATATTATATGTAGCATGAATATATATTTCAGTGGTTGGCAAAATGTTTCACTTACCTTATGATATTGGCATATATATAGCAATGATGAATACTTCTCTAAATCAATTTTAAATCTAAGAACGTTACTAAAAAAAGGAGAACCTCAAAATAATGTTGTTGTGACTGATACAATTCTTGCAAAAAAAAAAAACAAAATTAATGGACACATGATGGAATAATTGTCCTGGAATTAAGACAAAAATTAAGTGGAGGCACCGGCTTGATTGAGAAATTAATGCTACAGCACATGGAAAGACAATAATGATGGGGGTAAGAAGAAGCAGCACTAAAGTACACACAGAAAATAAGAAAAGAAAAAGAAAACATACATACATTGAAGTGGAAAGTACTTCATTCTAAACTTAAGATATTGTAAAACTTAGAATCTTTTAGAGGGCACAGATGGATTCATACATGGGCCCTCTTCTCAGTAATCTTAAAGACAATTGTTATGAATTGGTTTCAGAAGTATTCCAAAGGATCTGCTTACTTTCAAGTTTGGATTAACATGAGGTGAATATCATTAAGGAATGTAACACTAGGCAATGATGCCACCTAAGATAATCATGGTAGGGAATGGGGACATACTGGATTAGTACTGTCCTCAAGGTGACCCAGAAGGTCTGTAGATGACAAGAACAAAAGGATTCAGAAAGTGGCATGCCTGGAGGGAGGGATCTTCAAAGAAATTTGAGATTTTAAATAAACACAAAGGAAGAATGATTTGGCTATCCACAGGAGTCATTCCCACAGAGCTGATAATTGAAGCTGGGACTACATGAGATTGCCAAGGGCTAGCATAGAGAAGTGGACTTCAAGGTTGAAATCTTGTTTGAAGACTAGGGTGTATGAAAGAAATGAGTAGTCATTGTTCTATGAAGTGCTCAGAGTTGGGTGGCAAGCTTTCAGTTTGCAGATGGCTGGTACTCTTTGCCTGGATGTTGAAAAAATGAATTAGTTGATGTCTAATTACACACCTCTTTGCTCAGTCTCTCCAAACCACCATAGTTCTTAAGAAAAAAAAAAAAAAAAGAATGTACAGTTGCATCTTAAAATGGAAATGGGATATCAAAATACTTATTGTAAACTTTCTTGTATAGTTTTGCAGCTTAGAATGTCTTGTCTTTAATTAAAGGAGCCTTCACCAGGGACCCCTTGTTCTTCATCAATAAAAGCCAGCATTACTTCTAGGAAAGACTTCTAGTGTATACAGATCAGTGGTAAGTCCTGTTGCCAGCATGACAGAAAGGGTAACACTCTTGTTAGACACAAATGTCTCTCATTCTGATTATCAGAACAAGAAAACCATGGATCCCCCCAATGGGAATTTCTCCCAGAAATGCCATGCAAGGAGAAAGAAATAATACCAGCCAGCTGGGTATCTTGTCTTCTGAAAAGATATTTCAAAGAAATCTATCAACTTGTCAGATAACCTTTCAGAATGAGACTGAAACTGAAATAATGATAGGTCAGTGGTAGGAAGGAGCACATGGTGACCAATACTACTTAGAAGAGCATATCCATGGCCCTCTATTTCAACTGAAATCACTTCATGACTCAAAGACATACTTGACACCTTTGGTAGACCTCTTTATCACTCTTCTCAATGTAGCCCCATTGAATTAAATAAATATCCTGTTTGTACTCTCCACTTTTAATTTTGCTCTTTTGGTTGGCTTACTAAGACTTTATTTGACTAATTGGACCTGACTTTGAATTTGAGTGAGCTATAGGCTGTTGCCAGACGGAGTTGGCTGTGGGAGGTAGAGAAAGGAAGTAATGGCTTTTCCTGGCAAATAGAAACCCTGCTTCACAAGGTTTCTGAGGAATGCTGGGTTTAAGTTTTGTTCATCCTCTGTCATTGCTTCTGATTACTAGGTCAGAGTCCATCATGATCTGAGTTCAGAATTCCATTTAGGACATTGTCAGTGTCACTGCCACGTTGAGGCCTACTTTGTACACATCAAATTATTGAATTCAGACACAACTCAGCTCTAAGTAATTGTTCTCCAATAGGTAAGATGGCTTCAAATATGAAAGGCAAATTTTAAGTATATAAAATATTATACTAGCCTTCTGACTTTTTCCCCATTAGAACAGAAGTGGGACACTGTTAAGAAACATTTTGCAGCTGAGATTCTCTCTTCCATCTCTTGTATTCTGTTGCTGATGCTCGCATCTATGGTTCCAGATTTCTTTCCTAGGATCCAGCAATACCTCTCCTGGGCATATATCCAGAAGATGTCCCAACTGGTAAGAAGGACACATGCTCCACTATGTTCATAGCAGCCTTATTTATAATAGCCAGAAGCTGGAAAGAACCCAGATGTCCCTCAACAGAGGAATGGATACAGAAATTATGGTACATTTACACAATGGAGTACTACTCAGCTATTAAAAAGAATGAATTTATGAAATTCCTAGCCAAATGGATGGACCTGGAGGGCATCATCTTGAGTGAGGTAACACAATCACAAAGGAACTCACACAATATGTATTCTCTGATAAGTGGATATTAGCCCAAAACTTAGGATACTCAAGATAAAAGATACAATTTGCTAAACGCATGAAACTGAAGAAGAATGAAGACCAAAGTGTGGACACTGTGCCCCTTCTTAGAATTGGGAACAAAACACCCATGGAAGCAGTTACAGAGACAAAGTTTGGAGCTGTGATGAAAGGATGGACCATCTAGAGACTGCCATATCCAGGGATCCATCCCATAATCAGCTTCCAAACGCTGACACCATTGCATACACTAGCAAGCTTTTGCTGAAAGGACCCAGATATAGCTCTCCCTTGTGAAACTATGCCGGGGCCTAACAAACACAGAAGTGGATGCTCACTGTCAGCGATTGGATGGATCACAGGGCTCCCAATGGAGAGGCTGGAGAAAGTACCCAAGGAACTGGGGGAATCTGCAACCCTATAGTTGGAACAGCATGATGAACTGACCAGTACCACGGAGCTCTTGTCTCTAGCTACATATGTATCAAAAGATGGCCTAGTCATCCCATTCTTTTGCCAGGGCCAAAAGAATGGGAATGGGTGGGTAGGGAAGTGGGGGGGGGGTATGGTGGACTTTTGGGATAGCATTGGAAATGTAATTGAGGAAAATACGTAATAAAAGAATATTAAAAAAGAAGAAACATTTTGCAGAAGAAAAACTACATTGCTCAAAAATCATCTAAGAAGTAAGAGTTTCCTACAGGATTCAATGTTTTTTACACTTTAATCAGTTCTACTGCTTTGAAATGATACATATGATTTATTGAGTATATCGAAAATATTAAATATAATTCTAAGACTTCTCTACATTTGTTACAGCTCAGAAATATTCTATGACTTCTTTTGTTATTATGTGTTAACAATAACTGGAATACTGAAGCAGAAAAATCAGATGCTACTAATGATTTTGCAAGCATGTGGAGTCATCCTCACTGTGAACCTTATAGTCATGTTGAAGCACACCATATTGGTAAGCACTGTCACAGAAATGCCAATGGGCATGGTTATCTCATTTTCTAGAAATCTACAAATTTTGAAAGAAAAATGTTTAAATGCACTTCTTTTATTAGAGAATTAAGTTGTCTCATTTCCTTAGATAAAAGGTGAAAATTTTAGTCACAGAAGTAAACTCTTACAAGTTTTAATTCTATTACAGATTCGACTCTTTTTCCACCTTTATGTCCCTAACAGTTAAGGAAAACACAGGAAGCCTGAAGAATCATGCTAGCCTCATGAGCAAACACATTATCAAGCTCCCCTGTGTCGGGTCTATCCCTTCATCTTTTAAGCATGACCTTCTGTCTGCACTGTAGTTGCTGAATTAACATAAATCTTTCTAAATATCTAAGGTTTTAGAGTGTTATCAAGTCATTCAGTCTCTGTCTAAATTCTGAAGTCTGCTGTTAGAGTTCTGTCTTACTTTCCACCCAATTTATTCCCCTGTCCATATCGGTATTCTCAGTTTCTGCTTTCTCCTTACCAAGAGTGGGATAGTACAAAGGATTTTACTGGCTGCCCTCAGAAACATAACTAAGGTTCGGGTGAAACTTTATGCCTTTTAGGATTTCATATGGGGGGTTAATATATTTTCCTCTATCATTTAAATTTCTCTTGAAGATACAATGAGATAGCTCTGTCATTTAAGGAACTTTCTATGAAATGAACCTTATCTGAATTCTATGACTGGAATTCACAAGTTGGACGAAGAGTACTGATATAATCCTTTGACTAAAGCTATGGGATGTAAACAGAGAGAGAGAGAGAGAGAGACAGACAGACAGACAGACAGACAGACAGACAGACAGAGACAGACAGACACAGAGAGACAGAGACAGACAGACAGAGACAGACAGACAGAGACAGACAGACAGAGACAGACAGACAGAGAGAGAGAGAGAGAGAGAGAGAATAATTGAAAAATATAAATATAAATCTCTCTGCCAAGCTAGAAAACACTTGGATTTGTTTCAACAGTAATTGCTATTCAGGCTCTGCCTCCGTGCATGTAGCATCTGATGTGTCCCTCAGAGGGGAATGGCCAGCAGTGAAAGAGAACTCAAGTGACAGTGAGCTTAAAGAGAACAGAAACTTGGGAGACAGCTTCAGTAAGACATTTCATTTAATGGGGGAGCAAAGGTTACTTAAAACTTTGGGGGTGTTCAGGGGCTTTTAGGTGAGTGTACATCATTGACCAGCATCATGGCACTTGGGATGCCTCATTTGCATAAAGAGGACATGGACATGCTGTGGACATGACCTTATTAAGGGAAAGGAAGTTTAACTTGGCTGCCAGGCTATGTAATCTTTGGGTGACAAAGATAGGAGTCCAGCACTATTTGCATTGGGGCATGCAGGCTCAGGGAAGTGGGGAGTAATCCTACCTCTAGCAGTATCAGCACAAGATCTTGAGCTTGACCCTACATTTGCTCCAGGCCAGCTCCCCACAACTCATCATATCTCCTTGGCCCCACAAGTAGCCAGTACCAATAGCATGCTTTATTAGATAAGCAGTTGCTCTCATTTTTTACTTGGATCGTTTTTAAGTATTTTACTTTTGCATTTTGGTCAGATTTTAATATCCTCCAGTGTGCTTAAGTACTGTTTTATATCATTGTTGTTTGTATATTTTCCTTTTTTCCAATGGTTTAGGTTGGCATCAGGAATGGCCTACAGCCTCTGAATCCAGGGATGATTTCACCCCAGAGGACAAGGACCCATGTGACTGTTGCCATAGCAACCACCATACATTACTAGTGCTCACTTTCTTCACTTCACCTGCCCACCACCTTACCTGTGTGTGGTAGTGCGTCTGATTACATCACAGCCCAAATAAAAGACAGGGACCCCAGAACCCTCACCCCTTCTTCATTGCCCTCCTGTTTTCCTCTTCTCTCCCCCTCTTCCCCTTAATAAACCCTCTTCTCCTTGAACTGTGTTGGCCTGGTGTGATCTGTCCAGATACAAGCTACATTCTAACACAATATTTTTTGTGATATAATTTTCACATTTGCAATTGTAAAATAAGTATTTTGCTTTCATATTTAGCCTACTATTTATAAGGCAGAATTATGCATTGGTTATACATAAATGTAGGAAACAGAGTTCCTTGAAAAATCTTTGGCATCTTCCAGTTGTTAACCTACTGTTAGAAAGTATGTGGCTAGCTAATTTGAAATCTTGTAATGAAAAAAGGGACTATATAGATGAACACTTTGAAGGAGAAGAGTTGCGGCTTAGTAAGTGAAGTGATTACCTAGCATGCATGGATTTCTGGATTTAGGTTCCTTCTGTATAAAGCCAGGCATGGTAACAGATATCTATATCTTAGATCAGAACTTCAAGATCATCCTTAGCTAAATATAAGTTGAAGGTCAGCCTGGGATACATGAGATCCTCTTTCAAACAAATGAAAGAGAAACTGAAAAAAAATCTTTGAAGGCTGTGTTAATCAGTAAGAAATTCATTTCTTTATGTAACAGACTGTAAAGTTAAAATATGTCAACCTGTATTTGGTACTAGCATCCAGAGATTAGATATTAATGCCAGATATTTATTTACAAGGGCAAATAAATGTAAATAAGGATACAAAGGGGAATTTGCTATATAAACCAAATGTGAATATGGAAGGTGTTCTGAAGTTTCTTAGACCATTTTGCCAGAACCATTGTCATTATGTGAAAATTTGTAACCTGGAAAAGGGGAGTAGAATCTTACCTTCCTATATAACTCGGCATGGGCTCTTAGTTGGACCAAGGAACCACAAAGTTACTTGCTCTCATGTTGGAATTCACTCATTACTAGCTAAGATGTAAACAGTAACAGTTTTGGATTATTGACTACAGTGAAGAGGTGTCTAAAATCTTAAGGAGCCAAAAGATAAATGAATATTTCCAACAAACAAAACTTGGGGCACAGAGAAGAAAGAACATTTGGATACAGTCATACTAAATTCTTCCAAGGAACATCACAGAACTGTATGGTTGTCACTACCCACTTTGATGCTTATAATAGTTCATCTAAAAGTTTGGCACACAATCCCCTACTTATAAAAAGATCATCATTTCCTTAGAAAAGAATCATAGAATATTTCAATCAAAGAATACGTAAAAAATGAATAGGAAATTTAGACTGTACATGCTCCCATGCTTATATAGATGAATATAATAGGCCATTTAAATATATGCATTTAAAACAATAAAAGCAGTTACACTCAATGCAATTTTAAATGTCTGACTGTACAACAAGGAACCCACACCTGACAGTGCTCCTGTGAGCAAAACCTTGAGAAGTGATGAGCTGTGGACCTAGAGGAAACACCAATAAAACTGTTCTGCTTTGGGAACGAAACACCCATGGAAGGAGTTACAGAGACAAAGTTTGGAGCTGTGTCGAAAGGATGGAACATCTAGAGACTGCCATATCCAGGGATCCATTCCATAATCAGCTTCCAAACGCTGACACCATTGCATACACTAGCAAGATTGCTGAAAGGACCCAGATATAGCTGTCTCTTGTGAGACTATGCCAGGGCCTAGCAAACATAGAAGTGGATGCTCACAGTCAGCTATTGGATGGATCACAGGGCCCCCAATGGAGGAGCTAGAGAAAGTACCCAAGGAGCTAAAGGCATCTGTAACCCTATAGGTAGAACAACATTATGAACTAACCACTACCCTGGAGCTCTTGACTATAGCTGCATATGTATCAAAAGATGGCCTAGTTGCCCATCAATGGAAAGAGATGCCCATTGGACTTGCAAACTTTATATGCCCCAGTATAGGGGAACGCCAGGGCCAAAAAGTGGGAGTGGGTAGGTAGGGGAGTGGGGGGGACGGTATGGGGGACTTTTGGGATAGCATTGGAAATGTAAATGAGGAAAATACCAAATTAAAAATTATATATATAAAGAAGTCTACAAAGAAAAAAAAAACTCTTCTGCTAAAGGAACATAGCAATAAAGTGATGCCTAATAACAGTGTGTAAGTCATAACTCAGTATTTTGCTCAGCTGTTATAGAGAAGCCTCCATCTTCAGTAAACAAGGAGAAATACAGAAACCATCAACTGGTCAATGAACACATTGTGAGATACCTTGGAACACTCAGTCATAAGTGGGATGTATCTACCAAATCTTTCACCTGAGTGCTTAGGCAACTTGGCAGCAGAGGAAGCAATAAGATACCAAAAGCAAGAGGCAATGGAAGACACCAAGGAGAAAAGGCTATCTAAATACAAAAAATATTGATGCATATAGATGAACAATTGATGAGACATGGCATCATGCATAGGAGGCCCGCACAAGTCTAAAGCAGGTGGGATCCCAATGCTAAGAGGGAAAAAAAAAACCCCACAAGTCACTATCCCTATACTAGAAGTTATCTCCAATTGACAGTCACTCACAAAAGAAAAGTAGTTTCCTTCAATGCAGTTTCAATGAATATACAAACCATACTTTAGGGCATGCTCCATGCTCAGTGATAAATGGCCAAAATAAATTGGTGTGTTTGGACAATTTTTTTTTTGACTCATGATTCTTTCTGAATTTTTTAAAACCTGAAGATATTGGTTTTTAATTAAGATTTCTGATTTTGTGTTTTTATGGCATTTTTGTATGTACATGTTGTTTTTACACATCTATATGCATCTATATGCTTCTATTATTTTCTATTTGGATTTTTGTTGTTGATTTTTTTATTTTCTATTTGTTTTGTCTTCTCTCTATCTCTCTCTCTTAGTTGTTGTTTCTAATTGGAGAGAAAAAGAAAGAATGTGGATTTGAGTCATGAGGATCTAGGAGTTGGGAGTGAGAAAGCACCTTGATCACAATATATTTTATGAGAGAAATCTATTTTCACACTGACAAAAATGTTTAACAGTTAAAATTCGTTGGATAAAACCTCTTCATTATTCTCTTCTCTTTTCTTCTTCTTCTTCTTCTTCTTCTTCTTCTTCTTCTTCTTCTTCTTCTTCTTCTTCTTCTTCTTCTTTTCTTCTTCTTCTTCTTTTCTTCTTCTCCTTCTTCTTCTTCTTCTTCTTCTTCTTCTTCTTCTTCTTCTTCTTCTTCTTCTTCTTCTTCTTCTTCTTCTTCTCCTTCTCCTTCTCCTTCTCCTTCTCCTTCTCCTTCTCCTTCTCCTTCTCCTTCTCCTTCTCCTTCTCCTTCTCCTTCTCCTCCTTCTTCTTCTTCTTTAAAATGTGATTCTACTTATCCACTTATGAAACAAAAGGTGATGTTTGCCTTTCATAATCTAGCTTATTTTCTTAATATTGCTATCTGCAGTTCCATCTATTTCCTTACAGCCAACTTAAATTTTTTTACGACTGGCTAAAATTCCATTGTATGTGTTGTGTATACTATTTCTTTTTTATATCTATTCATCCATTTGTAAGTACTCAGGCTAACTTCACAAACTGGATATTATGAACAGTGCCACAGTAAATATGCATGTACAAATATCTCTCTACTACATCATGGAGGTTAAGGTTGTCAACTTGAGAAACCTAATGAAACTGTTATAACACTATCCATTCACTTAGGTCTGAAGTCTGTAGACTAAAGTACTGGCTGGTTTTGTGTGTCAACTTGACACAAGCTGGAGTTATCACAGAGAAAGGAGATTCAGTTGGGGAAGTGCTTCCATGACATCCAGCTGTGGGGCATTTTCTCAATTAGTGATCAAGGGGGAAGGGCCCTTTGTGGGTGGGACCATCTCTGGGCTGGTAGTCTTGGGTTCTATAAGAGAAGAGGCTGAGCAAGCCAGGGAAAGCAAGCCCAGTAAGTAACAACCCTCCATGTCCTCTGCATTAGTTCCTGCTTCCTGACCTGCTTGAGTTCCAGTTCTGACATCCTTTGGTGATCAACAGCAATGTGGAAAGTGTAAGCTGAATAAACCCTTTCCTCCCCAACTGCTTCTTGGTCTTGATGTTTGTGCAGGAATAGAAACCCTGACTAAGACAACTAACCTTGGAAGGATTTTTGAGATACCATGAGAATCTGGACATGCCTTGAGGCTTTATCTTCATTAGATTGATTAAGGTTGGAGGGATTACCTTAACAAAACTAAAATTCTCTGACCTGTAGTCACGGACTGCATTAAAAACAGAGGAAACTAGCTAAACACAATCAGTCATCACTCTCATCTGGATTTTTTAATGTAATTTGCCAACTGCCTTTATCTCCTGCCACCATAAGTCTACTGATATGGTGGACTGTGCACTAAAAATATAAATCAAAATAAACCTTTCCTTCCCTAATTTAATTTGTTCAGGGTATTGTAACACAGAAAGAGTAAAAGCATCTAAAACATAAGCTATTTTATATTTCTTGGAGTGGATGTCTAGGATGGTGTAGTTAGATTGTATGCTACTTCCATATTTCTATTTCCATATTTCTCGCCTCACTGTTCTAGCATTCCTCTACACTGGAGCATGAAGCCTTCACAGGACCAAGGGCATCCCCTATAAGGCCCCTTAAGCTCCTTCAGCCTTTTCCCTAACTCCTCTACTGAGGTCCCTGTGTTTACTCCTATGGTTGGCTGTGAGCATCTGAATCTGTACTGATCAAGATCTGGCAGAGTCTCTCAGAAGACAGCTGTATCAGGCTCCTCTCAGCAGGCACTTCTTGGCATTAGCAATAGTGTCTGGGTTTGGTGTCTGCATGTAGGATGGATCTGCAGGTGGGCAGTCTCTGTATGGCCTTTCCTTTAGACCCTGTTCCACTTCTTGTCCCTCCCTGTATTTCCTTAGACAGGAGCATTTCTGAGTTAAAATTTTGGAGATGGTTGGGTGGCCCCATTCCTCAACCAAGGGGCCATGCCTAAGTTCTGGATATTACATGTTGGAGCATCTTCTGGGTATATGCCCAGGAGTGCTATAGCTGGGTCCATAGCTATGTCCAATTTTCTGATGAATTACCAGACTGATTTCCAGAGTGGTTGTACCACCTTGCAATCCCACCAGCATTGGAAGAGTGTTCCTCTTTCTTCACATTCTCACCTGCATCTGATATCACCTGAGTTTCTTGATAGGTTCTCCTTCACCTTTGTGGGGGGTATTTCAGCTAATGTCATTCCCATGGGGTCCTGGGAGGCTCTTGCTTTTTTGTCATCTGGAACTTTCTGGTTGCTACCCCCAGCTCCCCATCCCCCATTGCTATACACCTCTGTTCAATTTGATGACTCTCTGCAAATCGCTTCCATAGATGATTCTGCCCCTCTCTTTGAAAGTCCCTCCCCCCACCCTCTACTTCCCTTGATTATTTTGTTCTTCCTTCTAAGTCAGACTGAAGCATCCACTCTTTGGTCTTCCTTCCTCTTGAGCATCATGTGGTGTGAGCTGTATCATGGATATTCCATGCTCTTTGCCTAATATCCACTTATCAGTGAGTACATACTATGTGTGTTCTTTTGTGACTGAGCTACCTCACTTAGGATGAAATCTTCTAGATCTATCTACTTTCCTGTAAATTTCATAAACTCATTGTTTTTAATAGCTGAGTAATACACCATTGTGTAAACATACTACATTTTCTGTAGCCATTCCTCTGTTGAGGAATATCTGGGTTGTTTCCAACTTCTGGCTATTATAAATATGGCTGCTATGAACATAGTGAAGCATGTTTTCTTATTACATGTTGGAGCATCTTCTGGGCATATGCCCAGGCATGGTATAGCTGGGTCTACTTGTATGTCCAATTTTCTGAGGAATCACCAGACTGATTTCCAGAATGGTTGTACCAGCTTGCAAGTCTACCAGCAATGGAGGAGTGTTCCTCTTTCTACACATCCTCATCCACATCTGCTCTCACCTGAGTTTTTGATCTTAGCCATTCTGACTGATGTTAGGTAGAATCTCAAGGTTGTTTTTATTTGCATTTCCCTGATGACTAAGAAGGTTGAACTTTTCTTTAGGTGTGTCTCAGCCATTCTAGATTCCTCAGTGAATTTTTTGAAAGGGTTGTTTGGTTCTTTGGAGTCTAATTTCTTGAGTTCTTTAGATATATTGGATATTAGCTCTCTATCTCTATTATGTAGGATGGGTACAGATCTTCTTCCAATCTGTTGGTTGCTGTTTTGTCCTATTGACAGTGTATAGATCTGCCCCTGAAGCTGACCCTGTGCCACAGCTTGGCATACCCAAATCTTACCAGGAAAGAGCTGGTCTCCCAGGAGTTCTGACATACAGGCTTACAGAAAAAACAAACCATAGTCAGAGACAGGAAGACCAACTAACACCACAGATAACCAGGTGGTGAGGGGTAAGTACAAGGGCATAAGCAACAGAAACCAAGGTTACTGTTTTTGGCATCATAAGAATCCAGTTCTCCCACAACAGCAAGCCCTGTATACCCTAACACACTAGAAAAGCAAGACTCTGATTTAAAATCGCATCTCATGATGATGATAGAGAACTTTAACAAGGACATAAATAACTCCCTTAAAGAAATATAGGAGAACACAGGTAAAGAGGTAAAAGCCCTTAAAGAGGAAACGCAAAACAAAACAAAACAAAAAAACCAAAAACCTTAAAAATTACAGGAAAATCGCAACTCAGCCTTGTGGCTAAGATCAAATGAAGAATTACAGGAAAACACAATCAAACAGGCAAAGGAAGTGAACAAAGCCATCCAAGATCTAAAAATGGAAATAGAAACAATAAAGAAATCACAAAGGAGACAACCCTGGAGATAGAAAGCCTAGGAAAGGTATCAGGAGTCATAGATGCAAACATTGCCAACAGAATACAAGAGATAGAAGAGAGAATCTCAGGTGCGGAAGATTCCATAGAAAACATTGACACAACAGTCAAAAAATATGCAAAGAGCAAAAAGCTCCTAACGCAAAACATCCAGGAAATCCAGGACATAATGAGAAGATGAAACCTAAGGAAAATAGGTATAGAAGAGAGCAAAGGTTCCCAACTTAAAGGGCCAGTAAATATCTTCAACAAAATTATAGAAGAAAGCTTCCCTAACCTAAAGAAAGAGATGTCCATGAACATACAAGAAGCTTATAGAACTCCAAATAGATTGGACCAGAAAGGAAATTCCTCCCATCCCATAATAATCAAAACACCAAATGCACAAAACAAAGAAAGAATATTCAAAGAAATAAGGGACAAAGGTCAAGTAACATATTAAGGTGGCAGACTTATCAGAATTATGCCAAACTTCTCACCAGAGACTATGAATAGCTAGAAGATCCTGCACAAATGTTAAACAGACCCTAAGAGAATACAAACACCAGTCCAGGCTACTATACCCAGCAAAACTCTCAATTACTATAGATGGAGAAACCAAGATATTCTATGACCAAACCAAATTTACACAATATCTTTTAACAAATCCAACCCTATAAAAGGATAATATATGGAAAACTCCAACATAAGGAGGGAAACTAAACCCTAAAAAAGTCAGAAAGTAAATTTTTTTCAACAAAGCTGAAAGAAGATAGCCACACAAACATAATTCCATCTCTAACAACATACATAACAGGAAGCAACAATCATTTTTCCTTAATATCTCAACATCAATGGACTAAATTCCCTAATAAAAAGATATAGACTAATAGACTGGATAGATAAACAGGACACAGCATTTTACTGAACACAGGAAATGCACCTCAGTGACAAAGACAGACACTACCTCAGAGTAAAAGGATGGGAAATAATTTTCCAAGCAAATGGTCCCAAGAAACAAGCTATCAAATAATATTGACTTTTAGCGAAAAGTTAAAATTTCCTGAACAGAACACCAATGGCTTGTGCTCTAAGCCATTCTTATGATCAAGAATCAACAAATGGGACCTCATAAAATCATAAAGCTTCTGTACACTGTCATTAAGACAAAAATGGCATGCTGTATCTCTTTCTATTTAATGAGGACCTCCTTTCTGCTATTCATAGTGGATGTAGAGTTACTTATATCCCTACTAGTCATTCACAGAATTCCTTTTCCTAGGGTCCTAGTTAAGTGTGTGTGTGTGTGTGTGTGTGTGTGTGTGTGTGTGTTTCTTTTCAGCTTTTGATAAGCTAGAGCCATCTGGGAAGAGAAAACTCAAGTGAGGAAAGGCCTCCATTAGATTGCCAATATGCAAGTTTGTGGAATATTTTCTTGACTGATGCTAAATATGGGAGGGCAGGAGCACTAAATAGATGGTTCAGGCTTCTATAAGGAGAAAACTGAACAATCCAGAGATAGTAGCAGACTAACAAACAACATTCCTACATAGCTGTTGCTTCAGTTTTTGCCTCCAGTTCCCTCCTTAGGTTCCTACCCTTGTCCTCCCTCTGTTGATAAACTATAAAACACCCTTCTGATATTGCTTTTCTTCATGGTATTTATCAGAGGATCAGAAAGCAAAAGATGGAACCAATGATTTGTGATAGCGTTTGTTATTCATTATTAAGTATATACAATAATGTGTTTCATAATGACGTGGAGAGGCAACACACACATACAATATAAATGTTTATCTCCAATTATCTACTCTTATCTGCTTCTCACATCCATTAATTCCTTTGCTTTTCCCAGTGATCTGTTTTTCTATTGTCTTTTATTTATGATTTAATGAGGTTCTTGAGGAATGTGAAACAAGATGTTTGTATTTCCATGTAAGCCTAACATATGGCTAAGATAACATAAGATCAGTGTTTATCTGACCAATGCTGATGGTAGTACTTTTCTATGAGCATAATTGTGATGGTTTGTATATACTTGGCCCAGGCAGTGGCAGTATTAGGAAAGGTGGCCTTGTTGGAGTAGGTGTGTCACTGTGGCTGTGGGCTTTAAGACCTAGCTGCCTGCCTGGAAGTCAGTCTTCTCCTAGCTGCTTTCAGATGAAAATGTAGAACTCTCAGATCTTCCTGCACCATGCCTGTCTGGATGCTGCCATGCTCCCATTATTACCTTGATAATAATGGACTGAACCTCTTATCGTATAAGTTAACCCCAATCAAATGTTGTCCTTATAAATGTTGCCTTGCTCATGGTATCTGTTCACAGCAGGAAAACCATAAGATAATACACACAGCTATTTAGTTGTCATTTATTAGATTCATCACATCTACCTAGTCAAAAAAAATCATCTCCTTTACTGAAGCATATGAACTCCTTAGCCACCTGCTTTCCACCATGCTCATAGCACCAGAAATTAACTTCCTCTTGTAGAGTGAACATATAACTCAATCAGAATATAGATAATTGATTTACTACTATCACAGGGGTAGGCACATCTTCTCTAGATGATCAGTATCATTGCACACAGAACCCACAGATGAGTAACTGTAAGTAACAATTCAGCCCTAGTGACATGCTTGAACCCTCCTGGCACAAAAAGAGTCATCAAACATTGAAAAAGCTCCAAGCATCGTTCTTGCTTAAGTTTTCTATGTTTTCTGAACAGGTGTTAGCATTTTCAGTGATATGATGCCAAGAACCAGTTCTGGTGGGAAATCATGAGCAGTAGCATTTGTGTGTGCACATACACACATATGTATATGTGTATGTGTAGGTATACATTTATATGTATACAGTGGATCTTAGAGCCTTCCAGGAAGACAATTCACTGGAAAGTATCTTGCACAGAGCATAAAATTTTCATTCAATAATCTATGCTTTCAGGTACAGGTTTTATGTACCAAGAGACAGTATTGTTGTTCAAAATCTTTTTAAAAAATTATAAACTGAGTGTGTAAGGTCAGCAGCAGGAAATGCTATAGAGGAGGTGATACAGTAGAGTGACTACCAAACCTAATGCTTTGTTTTCTTAAAGATACCCATTCTCACTGAAATAAGATGAAATCTAAATGTAAATTATTTTTGCATTTGTTTGATAGCTAAGGGTAGTGAACTTCCTCCACAAACATCCCTGACATTTTTAATATATCTTGTGAAAAATATCTGTTCATCCTATTAACTCATTTGTTGATTGATTGCATAACAGGTTTGGCTCAAATTTATTTAGTTTTTTGCTTTTTATGTATTCTAGATAATAATCCCATGCCGTCTATCTAGATGGTACAGGTTATTCTCCAGTACTTGAGAGTATAATGTTGTTTGGCAGCCTTTTCATTCAGCAGAAGCAATTCCTGCCATTATTTCTTAAGGTACTGACTGTCCCAACATATCAGAAAATCAGCTGAGCAATGATGGTGCTTGCCTTTAATTCCAGCACTTGGGAGACAGAGACAAGTGGATCTCTAAGTTGGAGGTCAGCCTGGTGTACACAGTGAGTTCCAGGACAGCCAGGGCTACACAGAGAAACCCTTTATCAAAAAAGAAAAAAGAAAAGAAAAGAAAAGAAAAGAAAAGAAAAGAAAAGAAAAGAAAAGAAAAGAAAAGAAAAGAAAAGAAAAGAAAAGCGAATTCATTTCCTTAATCTTTCTTGTAGTAGTTTTTGAGTTTGGAGTCTTACATTAATGTTTGCTTTCTTTTTGAGTTGATTACTGTAAAGGGGAAGACAGTGAGGCTTAGTTTCATTCCTCAGCATGAAAATACGCAGTCTCTGCAGTTCTATTTGTTAAGGAAATTTTAAAGTTGTATTTGCAAAACGTCTTTTCTTCAGTGTGTGTTTTGCATCCTGTGTGGAAAATTAGGTTGGTGTAGCTACAGGGTTTTATTTTGGGATCCTTTCACTCTATTAGTGTACGTGGTTGGTGTGACAAAACATTTCCTTGGGAGATGTAGCACATATGTCTACCCACTCCAGATAGAGAGCTCAAAATATATCAAAATATGGACACCACCACATACCAATTTGGTGAACCAATGGGATGTATGTGGTGACTCACAAGATTAAGGGTGAGTGGTTATTTGCAGGAGCAGAAATGACACAAAGACAGGCCATCACCAAATTCCACTCCAGCATGGGTGATACCTGGAAATCTGGAGTACATTGTACAGCTTGCAGGTAGCCCAATATGGTGGAGAGTGGCCTTTCCAGGTGCCTCAATTGGTTTAAACCTCTTCCAGGCAGTTTGGCTTCTTCCAGGCAGATGGTTTCTTCTTTCTCTTTTGCAGCTTGGCTTTCTTAGTCAGAGAGGGACTCTCTGCTTCTATTCTTTACTCTAAAAGGGGAGACCTGTGAGTTTGGTCACTTTCAGGGACTTCTTGAAGTTATTTTAAATGGTTTACCTTCCTGTTTAAGGACCTTTCCCTGCAGGATGGAATTTGGCACAGACTATCACACATGATAGCTTAGCACAATTAAGAGATATGCAAATTCAGGAGTAGCTGTACTTATTAAAGCCTGAGAACAATTCTATCTCTTAGATTTAGTGTGTTTTCAGTGGATAGTGTTAATTTTCACATTTCTTGTAGTGGAAGAAAAATGAATCAAAACTCCATATCTTTTAATTGGTACACTCTCAAGTTTCATCTTCCACCCAAGACTTTCCTACCATGTCTCTGTGTACTACTTGTTAGTACCTGTCTTAAGTAACAGCAGTATGGCTTACATTATGGTAATAACCAGTGAAATTCAAATACAAATTTATCAAATGTTCCCTTATGTTGAAAATAGATACTTTTTCTTGGCCCCAGGTTGAGGGATTGGGCCACCCACCCTTGCCAAAATTTTAACCCAGAATTGCTCTCTTGTCTAAAGGAAATACAGGGACAAAGAGTAGAGCAGAGACTGAAGGAAAGGCCATCCATAGACTACTCACTCCACCTGGGGATCCATCTCAAATGCAGATACCAAACCCAGACACTATTGCTGATGCCAAGAAGTGCTTGCTGACAGGAATCTGATATAGCTGTCTCCTGAGAGGCTCTACAAGAGCCTTATTGATATAGATGCATATGCTTGCAGCCAACCATGGGACTGAGCAGGGAGACCCCAATGGAGGAGTTAGGGAAGGACTGAAGGAGCTGAAGGGTTTTGCAACCCCATAGGAATAGCAACAATATCAACCAACCAGACCCACCCCCTCCCAGAGCTTCCAGGGACTAAACCACCAACCAAAGAATACACTTGGAGGGACCCATTGCACCAGCTGTGTATGTAGCAGAGGATGGACTTGTCTGACATCAGTAGGAGTGGAGGCCCTTCATTCTGTGAAGGCTAGATACCACAGCTTAAGGGAATGCTAGGGCCATGGGGCGTGAGTGTGTGGGTGTGTGTGGGGGGGGCACCCTAGTGGAGGTTGGGCAAAAGGGATGTGGGATATCAGACTTTTGGAGAGGAAACCAGGAAGGGGGATAACATTTGAAATGTAAATAAAATAATCAATACATTTTTTTAAAATGTAAGTAGCATCAAAAAATAGATACTTTTTCTTATATAATATATTCTGATTACAGTTTCTGCTCCCTCTATTGCTCCCAGTACCTCCCAAAGGTCCTTCCCCATCTGGATCCACTCTCTTTCTGTCTCTCATTAGAGAAGAACAGATTTCTAAGACATGTCAATAAAACATAACAAAATAAAATATAATAAGATCAGACAACAACAAAAAATCACATCAAAAGTTGGACAAGAAGGGAATAGAAAGAGGAGAACTCAAGAGAAGGAAGAAAACTAAGAGACTCACTGGTTCATGTACTCAGGAGTGCAGTAAAAACACTGAATTGAGTTCCTTTATGTTGGGTGCCAGCTGCTTGCTGTCAAAATGGGCAGGTTCATGAAACCTGGGAAAGTGGTGCTGGTCCTGGCTGGATGCTACTCGAGACACAAAGCTGTCATATTGAAAAACATTGATGATGGCACCTCAGACTGCCCTTACAGCCATGCCCTGGTAGCTGAAATTGGTCGCTATCCCTGAAAAATGACAGGCCCCATGGGCAAGAATACTGCTAAGTGATCCAAGATCAAGTCCTTTGTTAAAGTTTATAACTACAACCACCTCATGCCCACAAGGGACCCAGCTTTGAAATGCAAGGAGGCCAAGGTCAAGTTTGAGGAGCAATACAGACAGAGACAAAAGTTTTGCTTATAGGTATATTTAGGTTTCACCACTAAAAACTTAAAAAATAAATAAAAATTTTAAAACATTTTTTAAAAAATCCACTAAATTGCAACTCATAGTGCATATCAGAGGACCTGGTACAGACTGCTTGCATGTAGGCCCTGTGCATGGTGCCTCAGTCTCTGTTAGTTTTAAGAGTCCCCCACCCCCATTCTTGGGACTTGTTCTCTTAGTGTCTTCCAACTCCTTTGGCTCTTTTTTTTTTAATTGGATATTTTCTTTATTAACATTTCAAATATTAACCCCTTTCCCGGTTTCCCTCCCTCCAGGAAATACCCTATTATATCCTCCCTCCCCCTGCTTCTATGCAGGTGTTCCTCCACTCATCCACCCAATCACACCTCCCTGCCCTCATAGGACCAAGGACCTCTCCTCCCAGTGATTCATGACAAGGCCATCCTCTGCTACTTATGCAGCTAAAGAGCCATGTATACTCCTTTGATGATGGTTTAATCCCTGGGAATTCTGGAGGGTCTGGTTGGTTGATATTGTTGTTCTTCCTATGGGGTTACAAACACTTCAGCTCCTTCAGTCCTTTCTCTGACTGCTCCATTAGGTACTCTATGCTCAGTCCAATGATTGGTTGCTACCATCAGCCTCTATTTGTAAGGCTCTGGCAGGGTCTCTCAGGAGATAGCCATTACAGGCTCCTTTCAGCATGTACTTCTTGGCATCCACAATAACGTCCGGGTTTGGTGACTGTATATGGGGTGGATCTCCAGATGGGACAGTCTCTGGATGGCCTATCCTCCAGTCTCTGCTCTACACTCTATCTCCATATTTGCTTTCTGTGAGTATTTTGTTCTCCTTCTAAGAAGGACTGAAGCACTGACACTTTGGTCTTCCTTCTTATTGACTTTATGTGGTCTGTGAATTGTATCCTGGTTATTTGAAGCTTTTGGGCTAATATCCACTTATCAGTATTCACTGATACTTATATAAGTAAGTGCATATCATGTGTGTTCTTTTGCAATTGGGTTACCTCACTCAGGAACTCCTTTGGCTCTTACACATTCTCTCTTCCTTCTCTTCCACAGCATTCCCTGAGATCTAATGGAAGGGAATCTCTCTCTCTCTCTCTCTCTCTCTCTCTCTCTCTCTCTCTCTCTCTCTCTCTCTCTCTCTCTCTCTCTCTCTCTCTCTCTCTCTCTCTCTCTCTCCTCCCCCCCAATGGTGTCAGGGTGTGGGTCTCTGTATTTGTGCCAATCTGCTGCAGAAGGAAGCTTCTCTGATGATGGCTGAACAAAGCACTCTGTTCTTTCCCTGATCACCTCAGCTGCTGTGTTCCCAGAAAACACCTGCTGCATTTGGAGGCTGAGAAAATGGGATGATTTGGAATAAGTGAAGTTGGTTGTAGGAGGGGTCAGAGAAGAAAGGGACATCACATCAAGGGTTCTTCTACGGAGCTGGGGGTGGAGAAGGAAATGGAGAGGTGCAGAACTGCAGTCAGCCTACTTGCCTCCCTGGCCTAAAGTTCATCACTATTTTACATTCATTTTTTTGCATTTTTTCTTTGGATAAATGGTTTTCTATTTTTGATCAATAATAAGCAACCCTGTGCTAAAAAAAATAGATGGACTAAATAATATTGTCCTTTATTTAGCTATTATTTTATGCAAAATGCACTGAATAGCAAGCAAGGTTAAAAATTAAAGAACAAGAATGAGTGATCCTAGGATTTGAATGTCCCCTATGAAGTTTTCGTGGGTAAAGTTGCTGACCAGTGCGGGTGTATTTTTTTATTGGATATTTTATTTAAATTTCAAATGTTATCCCCTTTCCCAATTTCTCCCAAGAACACCCCCATTCCATCCCCCTCATGCTTCTATGAGGGTGTGCCCTCACCCATCCACCCACTCCCACCTCCCCACTCTCTTATTCCCCTACACTGGGGTATCAAGCCTTCACTGGACCAAGGGCCTCTTTTCCCATTGATGCTTGATGGAGCCATGGGTCCCTCCATGTGTACTCCTTGGTTGGTAGTTTAGACCCTGGGAGCTCTGTATGATTGATATTGTTGTTCTTCCTATGGGGTTGCAAACCCCTTCAGCTTCTTCAGTCCTTTCTCTAACTCCTCCATTGGGGACCCTGTGATCAGTTCAATCGTTGGCTACAAGCATCTCCCTCGGTATATGTCAGAATCTGGCAGAGCCTCTTAGGGGACAGCTATATCAGGCTCCTGTCAGCATGGACTTTTTGGTGCCTACAGTAGTGCCTGCATTTGGTGACTGTATATGGGATTGATCCCAAGGTGGGGCCATCTCTGGATGGCCTTTCCTTCAGGCTCTGCTCCACACTTTGTCTCTGTATTTGCTTCTGTGAACATTTTGTTACCTCTTCTAAGAAGGACCGAAGCACCCACACTTTGGTCTTCCTTCTTCTTGAGCTTCATATGGTCTGTGAATTGTGTCTTGGGTACTCTGAGCTTTTGGACTATATACAAAGAACTCAAGAAATTAGACCTCAGACAATAAAATAACCCTATTTAAAAATGGGGTACAAGCCGGGCGTGGTGGCGCACGCCTTTAATCCCAGCACTGGGGAGGCAGAGGCAGGCAGATTTCTGAGTTCGAGGCCAGCTTGGTCTACAAAGTGAGCGCCAGGACAGCCAGAGCTATAAAGAGAAACCCTGTCTCGAAAAACCAAAAAAAAAAAAAAAAATGGGGTACAAAGCTAAACAAAGAATTCTCAACTGAGGAATATTGAATGGTCGTGAAGCACCTAAAGAAATGTTCAGCATCCTTAGTCATCAGGGAAATGCAAATAAAAACAACCCTGAGATTCGACCTCACATCAGTCAGAATGGCTAAGATCAAGAACTCAGGTTAAAACATGCTGGGGAGGATGTGGAGTAAGAGGAACACTCCTCCATTGTTAGAGTGATTGCAAGGTGGTGTAACCACTGTGTAAATCTGTCTGGCAGTTCTTCAGAAAATTGGACATAGTATTACCTGAGGACCCAGCTATAACCCTCCTGGGCATATACCCAAAAAATGCTCCAAAATAAAACAAGGACACATGCTATGTTCATAGCAGCCATATTTATAATATCCAGAAGTTGGAAACAACCCAGATATCCTTCAACAGAGGAATGGATACAGAAAATGTGGTGCATTTACACTATGGAGTACTACTCATCTATTAAGAAAATGACATTATGAAATTCTTAGGCAAATGGATGGAAATGAAAAATATCATCCTGAGTGAGGCAACCCAATCACAAAAGAACACACATGGTATGCACTCAATGCAGGTGTGTTAAGAGTGCAGACTTGAAGAAGTGCTAATGTCATGAAAGCTGTGCTGTCAATGATGAAATTTGTCCTTATAAAATGGCTTGCAGGGAGCCACTTAACTCTTTCTTCTACTGTGTTAGTGTATAGGAAAGATGTTCTTATTAGACATTAATCCTGCTGCCAACCTGATTATGACCCTACTAGACTCTAATAATATGATAAATAAATGTTTATTTTTAATAAAATTTCTAGTTCCATATGACTCATATGATAACACAAATAAATCAAAAAAATGAATATTGAGGGAAAGGAATTAAATAAGTAATTTTTGCTAATACAGTTTGTTCTGAGAGACCTAACTACAAAAAGAAGGAGAAGGAGGAAAAGGAGGAGAAGAAAAAAGGGAAATGAGTTTTACTATTTCTCAGTTATAGAAAATCATTACATAAACAAGCAGAAAATTTTTGACTGCAATAAATAAGCTGTACCTGATAGACCTACTAGTAACTCCTGAGATATTTTTGAGGAACTTCAAGAAAGCTCCACTTTGCAAGATTTTCAATGTGCCACACTTGGTCAAAAAGCATTCATCATTTTTTTTCTCTAATTGCAATGAAAAAAAGTATGCAGAATTTTAAGAACTCCTTGGAAACTTATTCTTCAAATGTTATATATTTATAGAATGTAGGAGTTGTCCATAGCATAAGGTCACTAACACAGAAACGTAGGCTTAAGATATACTCCTCTTATTAAATAAGTAGTACCAGTCTATGTAATTGTTTTGGCCAAATAGTCTCATTTATCTCATCTGTACAAATTCAGTGATATAGACTCAGCTGATCTCTTAAGTGAAATTCATTAAATTGTGAATGAAAAGGGTCAAGCATGAGGGCTGACAAACATTCCCCCTGAGTTAAAAGATGAGTCCTTATAAATCAATGGTATATCCAATAAAAGTAGCAACTAATACTGCATCAGGCTTTTAGGCATATTATATTAGGTCTTTTACATCTTGCAATCAAAAGTAAAAAGGTGTTTGTGATGCCTGCCATATTATTATTACACTGGGAAGTAGGAATAGAAAAGAAAAAAATTGCAATGATTTTTCCATGTTGCACTTGCATTTAATTAAGCATTCCTCAACACTAGGTATGTATTCTTGCAAAAGGCTCTTCTAAAACTGTCCCCAGCATTTCATCTGAAAAGTGAATATGCCCTCTTAACAGAATAGCTGTTTGAATTAAATATGGAGAACTTTGAAAAAGTAGCCCAGTGAGAAGTATCAGAAGGAATGCTATGCCCTTTTGTCACGATCAGTGCCTGCTTATCTAAACAGTAACTTTCTACAAATGTCCTTTCATACATATACCACATTTCCCCATTTTATCCATACAAATTCAAAAGGTGCCCTACAGAAATCATCTTTTATTTTATATGTGAGGAATCTTCCCTTTTGGGACTTCAGGGCACATGGCACATGATCTACTGGACTGAAATGCCAGGTGCACTGGTATTCCTGGTTTTTTTTTTTTTTTTTTTTCATTTCATTATTTGACTCCAACCTGAGAATTGCTAACTTATGTTTTCTGGCTCACTAAAGGACTTGAAAGATAAAACTGCTGTTTGTTTGAACAGAAAGGCAGGAACCATCTGAGTTTTAGCCATCCTCTTAACTTGTGTTCATGTTGGATATAATTCAGTCTCATTGATAAATTTAAGAACATGAAGTGACATTGTCACATCCAGTACCATCTTCTCAATGAAAGCAATGACACTTAATAAGAGTGAAGCATGGTTTTCAGACTGTAGTGAGTGTTTTCATAAGGGAAACAAGAATGGGACTATATTTTTGCACTGCAGGTGAATTTGATATTCAGAAACACGGGAAGACTAATGCCTGTGATTAGAGAGAAGCAGAAAGTGTGGAGGATGTGTGAACTTCCCCACACAGACATTTAGCTAGATCATTTAAGCTCGGATGTCTGTTACTTTATTTTATTTAAAACAAAATTGGCTCTATTTCTGGAAATCCATGACTTAACAAGGTACTTCTGCCTCCACCTGAACTAATATCTCCATATGCTTAAAATAAATTAGCAAGGTGGGACAAACCTAGGACATGCACTTATTATAGGGTCATGCTAGATAATTGTTAACAGTTTTGATGTTTAGACATGTTCGTTCACATACTAATAATTCTCAGAAATACTGTAGCATTATGTGCTTGTATCTAATTCAGCATTTGTTTGGAAAATGTACTCCATTAACAAGTCTTGTGTGAAAAATGAATATTTGGGGGTCATCAACACTCAAATGATCCTGGACTAAATCCACCATACATCTAATCATGATCCAACTGAGTCTCTGTCTGTCTGTCTGTCTGTCTGTCTCTCTCTCTCTCACACACACACACTTTGAAAAAACTTAGGCTTTCATAAAGAAACTGGATCATTTTTCCCCTTACATTTTCTCATCTCTTGGGCTGTAAAAATAAATATCAAATTCTGATGTGTATCAAGGAATTTGTAGTTGACATTATAAAAGTACCCCTTTCCAGAAAATATGCAAATCTCAGGTAAACTGGACTAATGAGCCAGTTATGTCTTACTACACACTTTACACTTAACAAATTTTAAATACAATTATCATGTATTATTGCTATTTTCTCTCCTTCTACTTCTTGTTTAAAGAAATTTTCATATCCGAGGCTTGAAATCATATGTATACATATACATATATATATATATTTTCAAGATGATCATGAATTTCTGAGTTTCCTGATTCCATTCCTGTTCTGGTAGAATTACAGATATACACCACCCCACCAGTTCCCAGATTTTCATGTATTTCAGGAAAACAGTCTACCAACTGAATTCCAAAGTTCCACAGCAGTGCTTTAGAAACACAACCACAGAGATCTTCCCATATATCACTGATCATGTTCATTGCTTTCATAAAAACTTATGACCAAAAATACCACATGCAAAAAGCTTAGTGACTTACAGTTCCAGTGCCAAAGGGTCCAACATGGTAGAGAATCTTGGCAGCAACATCATGTCCTCTGGAAGAAGCCCAAAGTTGAGAGACAGAATTGGTATTAGAGTCAGGCTACAAAACATCCTAAGCAATATGCTTTCTCCATTAACCACAACCCTACATCCTATCTATAGAATCACCATTTCAAAATTACATGGGCAAAACTATAGTGGGCATTTCTAGTTCAAACCACCATATTCCCCAAAATTGATTTTATGTACCTTCTCTTTGGATGATGATGAGACTTAGCGACTTTCTGAACAACATAGGAAGTTAAAATAAGGGTACAATGATGCTCTCTGTATTGTAAAACATGCCCTTTGAGACTTTCTTCCATATGAGACAGGTCACACAGAAGTAGAAATATCCTTAAGCATCATCTCCTCCTACACATGTCCTCCACAGCCCTGACTCCATCGATGTAAGTATACCTACCTCAATCACACTGACTCCAGCCCCTGACTTTATTAAAATAGTGACCAAGAGATGCATATCAGAGCACAGATAAATTCCAATAATGGAAGACAAAAAACAAAAACAAATGTCTGCTTGTGTCACTTCTCCAAGTCTGCTCTCTGTAGCACTTTAGGCTCTGGTTGATTTCACTCCACTGCCGTTGCCGTTCTTGATGATCACCCCATGGTACTTGCACCTCCAATACACTGGGGTCTTCAACTGCAACTAGGCTCTCGTATGCTCTTGTCATGGTGGCAAGCATCAACTTCTTTGCATGACCCCTTCAGTCTTGGACTGTCAACTGCAACTGAAGCTGTATCTTTACCAGTGGCCCTATCTGGCCTCTCACAGTGTCAAGCCTCAACTGCTCTCCATGAGCCCTTTATACCTTCAAAACCAGTAAGACTTGGTGATTCATGGGGTGATTCTTACACATTACCAAGTCCAGCTACCACATGAGGTAAAATATTAGCAATTTCTGGATCTCAGCTGTTTTTTTTCTTTTGACAGGGTTTCTCTGTATAGCCCTGGCTATCCTGGAACTCACTCTGTTGACCAGGCTGGCCTTGAACTCAGAAATCTGCCTGCCTCTGCCTCCCAAGTACTGGGATTAAAGGTGTGTGCCACCACCGCCTGGCACTTTTTCTTTTTAAGTATTTATTTATACTATTTGTATGAGCACACTGCCCCTCTCTTCAGATATACTAGAAGAGGGCATTGGATCCCATTACAGATGGTTGTGAGCCACCATGTGGTTGTAGGAATTGAACTCAGGACCTTTTATAGAAGAGCAGTTAGTGATACTGGTCTCTTGTTCATCACCACTAAATGATTAGCTCCACCTAACCAGCATCAATTGTCTCGGTATTTAGAGTCTATTTTTGCCTCTAAAGCCAGAGACACAGGACCAAAATTGTAGAGTTCTGCTGCTTGCTGGGGCTGAAACATGGCCCTTCTTATTCTATTATGAGCTTTCTGTTTTCCAGATCCCTCACTGGCTAAGCTTGGCTGTCCTGGAACTTTCTCTGAAGATTGACCTTGAACTGAGAGATCTTCGTACCTCTCTCTCCTGAATGCTGGGGTTAAAACCATGTACCACCACACCTGGACTTAATCTTTTCTTCACCTAGAACTTTCTCTGTCCCAGGCTGGTTTTGAACTCAGAGATCTGGTTGGCTTTATCTCCTGGGATGAAATGTGTACCACCTTGCCTGGGCCTAAGCTTTTCATAGCCAGTGAGTCTCAAGATCCACATTAAAAGCCTGTGTCTTCCAGCCTGGGAATCTGGGTCACAAGTGTGCCCTCCACTTTTAGATTGGAGTTTATTCCAGATTAAAAGTCTAAAATATTCCTTGTTCAATTGCAAACATAAACAGTGAGCTTAATTTTGTAGGATCTTGCCCTGAAATCACCACTCCATTAATGTCTTTATCTGCTTGAACTCAGGATTCAGCTTCATTTCACTTTCTGGTGTCCCTTTATCACTTGAACCATACATTTTATACTTTTTTTTTCCTTTGGTAGCCTGCTACACTTGTTCAAAATGCTTTTCATGAGACTTAATCAGGGAACAAAGTCTCTGCTGTGTTTTGTGAGACTTCCTTTTTCAATGCACCTATAAACTTTCTTACCTTAGCCTCAGGTACACTCCTCAGACAATGGCAAAAAAGCAACTGCATTCACCAAAATACCACAAAAAAAACTGTATGCCACATAGTGAAATTCTTTTACACTTAACCACTTGAGCCATGTACCCCGGAGCTCTTGACTCTAGCTGCATATGTATCAAAAGATGGCCTAGTCGGCCATCACTGGAAAGAGAGGCCCATTGGACTTGCAAACTTTATATGCCCCAGTACAGGGGAACGCCAGGGCCAAAAAGTGGGAATGGGTGGGTAGGGGGGTGGGGGGGAGGGTATGGGGGGACTTTTGGGATAGCATTGGAAATGTAATTGAGGAAAATATGTAATAATAATAATAATAAAAGACTGCACAGTTCAAATTACTCATAGCAACAGTCTTTCATATTCCCACCAGGATAGCCCATTACGCCTCACTTAAGGGATTCCACAGCTTGCCAAATCCAAAGTCTCCAAATCCACATTCTTCTAAACAAAAGTGTGGTCAGGCCTATCACAGCAATACCCCAGTCCCTGGTAACAACTTCTATCTTAGGGTTTTACTGGTATAAACAAATACTCTGACCAAGGAAACTCTTATAAGGACACCATGTAATTGGGGCTGGCTTACAGGTTCAGAGGTTCAGCCTACTATCATCAGGCATGGCACAGAAGGAGCTGAGAGTTCTACATCTTCATCTGAAGGCTACTAGGAGAAGACTGCTTCCAGGAAGCAAGGATGAGGGTCTTAAAGCCCATGCCCACTGTAACACACTTTCTCCAACAAAGCCACACCTACTCCAACAAGGCTACATCTCCAAATAAGCCACTGCATGAGCCAAGCACATTCAAACTATCACGTGGAGTAGAACCCTGTCTTAAAAACCAAAAAGAAAAAAAAGTGATCTTCACTACTCCAAAATGAGCAGGAATGGATGGTTTCTTAAAAACTGTCTACACTGCTGTAGAATATTCTTTCGGTCACTTAGGTTATAAGCTTCTTGAAGATATCAGTTACTTTTTTTCCATTAATTTTTTAATTGTATTTAAATCCTGATTGCCATTGACACTCCCTCCTTCCAGACCCTTCTTCACACAGATCCTTCTTCTTTCAACTTCTCTTCTCCACTGAGAAGCAGGAGGCCCTTTAGGGAATTGATTCTAATGCTTTGTCTTATTGCAACTCTTAAAAGATGAGCTTCAAGAGCTGAGGGTCACTGCCTCCAGGTGGTTTTGACTGATAATAAAAAATTGCCATAAAGCCAATGACTGGGCAAGGAGACAGGGCAGGGCTTTTAGATTTCATGGGTAAGGGGCTGAGAAAAGGGAAAGAGGAGAATCCTCGTGACTCAGAGTCAGAGGAATCAGATTCAAGAACGGCAAGAGAGACACAGCCAGCAATGTAGGTGGAAAGGGAAGTGGCTCTATGGGGGTGGGGGGAGTTTGCCTAGAAGAGTTGCTCTATGGGGGGTAGCAGAAATAAAATATAGATATAGAAGATGTTAAGCCAGGTATACCAGCAGGAAATGTGTGCTAGCTGTGGCAAGGTTTGGAAGTGCCCAGCCTTTGAGCTAGTCAAGGCATATCAAAATTAGCTGGTGTGTGTGTGTGTGTGTGTGTGTGTGTGTGTGTGTGTGTGTGTGTGTGTGTGTGAGTGTGTGTGTGTGTGAGTGTGTGTGTGTGTGTGAGTGTGTGTGTGTGTGAGTGTGTGTGTGTGTGTGTGTGTCTTTCATTCTCAAATCCTTAGAGCTCTTGGGCAGATGCAATATGCATGACCCACTAGGAGCCAAAGATTCAACTAATTTGTAGGAACAAGGCTTCTTCTAGGTACCCACCCATGTTGGCACGCCAAGTCAGTGTAATACTAAGCAAATCCCTTCCCACTGAGTCCAAATAAAGCAGCCCAGTCAGGGGAACAGGATTCACATTGAGGCAACAGAGTCAGGGGCTGTCCCTATTCCAGATTTTTGGGGGACTCATAGCAATTACCAAGCTACCAAGCTGCAGAACTGATACATATGTGCTGGCCCTAGGTGAACTATTTGGTTGGTGCTTGAGTCTCTGGAACCCCCCCCCCCCACCAAGGGTCCAGGTTATTTAATTTTGCTGGTCATCTCATTGAGTCTCTATGTCTTCTAGAATGGCTTATTCAAGATAGTTATTTATAAAAACAAAACAAAAAACAAACAAAAACAACAACAAAAAAAAAAACCATATTATTTGTCTTCTCTAGTCTCTTCCAGGACATTTAAAATATTCCTATGAGGTGGCAAATATAATTTTCCAAATAAGTTTTATTGTTTATAGTTTGCCATGTTCTTGGGAAAGATACAATAATAAAAGTGTAATATTTGAAGGCCTAGGTTAAAGTTCAGCCACAGAGCATTAACCAGCATGCAAAGAGCTTTAGATTCAAACTCCAGCACCATGTACAGCAAGCATTTAGTCAAATAGAAACCCCAGAGATCTTGAAATAGTAATAGAATTGGCCATCATAAAATATTAAAATTTTGTGATTAAAAAAGATTTTGGAAAATAGGTAGATGAGAGAGCAATAACTTGAAATGTAACTGTTTAACTATGTAAATAAAGAAGTTATCATTTTGTTCATTCTTTTGTTGAATTTTATTTTGTTTATTATATATTTTAGAAAGTCCATTACATATAGTACATATATTATCTAATGCATACGTAGTCCCACTTGATTGTTATCTCTTCCCTTTATCATGCTTCAGTGTCAAAATATTGACAGCAAGTAATTGTTATAAAATTTCTACATGCATCCTAATGTTGAAATATGGAGGGTGGTAATTTGTGCTACAAGCATGTGATTTTCTTCTGTCTTGACAAGACTTATTGCTGTACTGCTTGTCACTGTACCCTTTTGCCCTTTTTGTTGTTTCACAGTATCTGAATTTTGTTTGGGTATTTATTTTTATATTGATATTTTGAACTTTTGATATTTTTCCCACCTCTTTCTACTCATAGTTTTGTTTTACCCCTAAGCAGTCTGCCTGTAAGTTTCTTCTTGCCAGTTTTAATAGTCCATAATTTCCAATGGAAGGTCTGCTGCCAGAATCTTCTTTCCCCTGGTGTTAATGGCTGCTCTTGCGAACCTGCCCTGCCCTCCCTCATCTAATTTGAGTCGATGAGGGGGCAGACAAAACAGATGGTTGGCACAGGGCAGGATGATTCACTGTTAGAAATCATGGGGAAACATCTTTGAAATTGGTGAGGGAGAGGGAAGCCTGACATTTGACAGAGCCATGTAAAAATTGCAATACCCAGACAAAGTTGAGTTTAATTTTGACTGTTATTTTCCAGATGTCCTGATCATATGATTACAATTTTAAGATTATATCAAAACTATACCTTTTCCCAAATGCACTGTAATCATTTCAGAAAATTGAGTTTATCATTGTTTTTCAATGTCAGGACCAGTCTCAGAGTCATGTCATCATTGACCTAAGTCATGCATGCTTTTTCATGACTTCTTCAGTTCCTCCTCCATCTCTCGTCCTTGAAACTTATTGCTTTCCCAGGAGTTTTCATATGACACCTGAGAGAATCTTCACTGACTATGACCTTTAAATAACTAAAGTAATTGCATTAGTCACTAAAGAAAGCATATGTCTAAAAGTATAATGAATATTATATTTGAATTCTAGTAGTACTGGTTTACCATGGAACTATAGACCTGAAAAGTATTTATAAATCTGAAATATTATTGTCATAAAGAGAAAATAATATAACAATGACATGTATAGGAATGAAATCAAAATATTTTGCACTATTTTTTCTTTTATACAAAGTTTTTTAATAGTTATACACTTGGTATTTTTAAGAAAATAGATCAAAACCATATAATGCTCATTATGTTAAGTTAAACTTATAAAACATTAGCTTTTTATTTTCTCTTAAGAGATGAAATAATCCCAATTCTTCCCAATATTCACCCATGGAATAAAACTAGTATTAGATAATATAATATCTTGTTGTCAGATAAAGTTCTATGTTATATTATGTTAAATAGACTATGAAGTTAAAATTGTTTGAGGCAAGGTGTTAAGAAAATATTATATTATTATGGACTTATAAAGAACTATCTGTAGTTTTTTTTTTTCATTTTATAACTAAGTACTCAAATCTGTGTGCTTTGCAAGAAAAAGGTATGTCTTACAGTTCAGGAGTTCCAGAAACTTCACAGCATCATTCAGTTCAGGAAAGAAACTCAAGGATGGAGCATCATGAAAAACAAAAGAAAGGTATGTATATTGGGTTCTTTAGAGGAATATTCCCAATAGACAATGAAGTTACAGCTAAGCAAATAGAACTAAGAGCTAAGCAGGTTGTTCAGCAGTTAGGAGTGCATGTTCTTCTTATGGAAGACCCCAGCTGAGTTGTCAGAACTCATATTAGGCATCACATAACCACCTCTAACTCTATCTCCAAATAACCTCATGCCTCTTCTGGCCCACACTTTCAACAGCATTTATGTGCATATATTTCTCACAGACATATATTTGGATAATTCCAAAAAATACAAATCAAATTTAAAGATAGAATAAAGCCAAACTATAAATAAAAGTAACCAAACAAAACCAAAATAAAGTTAAATTTAATTGACATTTTTATTTATTTACTATGAACAAAGCATGATAGGGTAGGCCTGCATTTTTCTTACATTTACCAGCAGAATTACCATGTCTGTTTCTACAAAAATGTATGCTTGTGTCAGTGTACACATGTAGAGAATAGGTATTTATGAAACTTATAGGAATGAGATACCTTTCATCTAGTAAAATGGTGATATAAAATAAATATACAAAATGCTTGAAGAAATACTATGAGTTGATAACTTGTGAATAGCTGACAAGTAGAACATCTCCAAAGAGTGTTACACAGATTGAATGTGAGCTAGTACCTGTGCATTTTGACTTATAATATTTCGACATTTATTATATATTTCTAAATAGTAGAAGAGGGGGATTTGTGAGATACAGTTGTTTTAAATTAATTATATTATATAACATGATAAAACAGAGTCTTAATTGTCTACATTTTGGACATTATTGTATTAAACAATATTTTATTTTTACATTTATATATATTTTATAGTTTATAATGTATTGAGGTACAATATTAATTCTTATGTCATATTAAAGTCAATGGATCTCATTTTATGAGAAAACCTTCTAAACCTAATTTTGTAAATTTATATATGTTACATATTATTTGTCTGTCTCTTTAAATGATATCTAATGTACATATTGCCAAGGAAACTTAAATCGTATACGATTAAATACACTATGATTTAGGCAAACTTCAAAATTAGAGAGATTACCACATCATTACTAGATTACCAAGAATCACTGAAGAGTGTCAGCCCAGACTCAAATGTTATGCAAAAGCAAAGAAAATTTGTTAATTACCTGAATTTTCTTCATGCAGGGGTCTCTCCAAAGAGATTACCACATCATTACTAGATTACCAAGAATCACTGAAGAGTGTCAGCCCAGACTCAAATGTTATGCAAAAGCAAAGAAAATTTGTTAATTACCTGAATTTTCTTCATGCAGGGGTCTCTCCAGGGGTCTTTTTAAGCTTTGTGCAAAATAAGGGACTCCTTTCTCTGTCTTTAGACATCCCTGGGCATCCCTGTCTCTGTCTGTATTTGTCTGGAGAGTGTCTCTGAACACAGTTGGCTGGCCTTGGCTGACTTTGTACATTGTACAAGGTACTTGAAAAGTGACCTTGTACAGAGCTCTGCAATGCTGCATAATTCAGCACACATGGCCCACCCTGGTTTTCTGACTATATGATAATTAGGTGCTGTCTTATGACCAATCAGCCTTTCCCACTCATTTGATGCTATCACCACTGAGCTTTTCCCACCTGTACCCCTTCCCCAAAGCCATTATATACTCAATCTCTAGAACAATAAAGACTTGTCTTGATGCACAGGTCTCCCGAGGTCATAGGTACAGTTGACTGAACCCCACTCTTTGCCTCTGTTCCCTTTGTCCTTGAAAGCTGGTGGCCAATAATAAAAAGTGGGGAAGGAAACAGCAGATAAGAGTTATTTGAATAAAATATATTCCAATGTTACAGTTATTTGATTAGGTATAGATACATATCTGAAGTGGATCATTGATGTAACTTTTATTCACCAAATGTAATTTGCATCTCATTACAAAAAAGTAAGAGGCTTACTTTTGAATAAACTCATCTTTTCAGTTCTTTCTGATATCTGGCTGGTAGGGCCTAAATGTCTATCCAAGATGACTGAATCAAACTGGCTTCTCTTGACTTCTGACTGAATCCCTCTGCTTGACTTCAAACTAATTCTGGCAATCTCTTCTAATCTTGTGGCTCCTTCTTATTCTCTGGCTCATTCTGTCTTCACCTGTGACCTATCCCTATCCCACTAAGATTGTCATGGTAAAAGTCTTCTCTCTCCCTCCCTCTCTTTCTCCCTCTTATTCCTTTCTCCTTTCTCTCTCTCTCTCTCTCTCTCTCTCTCTCTCTCTCTCTCTCTCTCTCTCTCTCTCTCACACACACACACACACACACACACACACACACACACACACACACACACTGGTCTATTAAGTTACTTCTCTTTCCTGTGCTGTTCTCATGAGGTGTAATCTATCTCTAACTCACGCTGTAAATCTTTGTCTGATTCATTACATTTTCTGTCCCTCGACTAGATGTTACTTACAAGCATGGCTCTTTCCTTCCACAAATTAACTTTACCTCCATTATTAGGGATTAATGGTGCATATAAAGGGCATGTCTGAATTCCAGCTAGAGGGTTTAAAGGTGTGTCATTCCAGTCATATAGTACAGACAGACCTAGAAGTTCTTTGGACTGGATCTCTTGTCAGAGCAGGCATGTTACTGGATTAAGATTTCTCTACATGGCATACAATTGCTCATCCATGATATGTGAAGTCTGACTACCTTTCAGTGTATTATGTGATACTTTCTGAATATAAAGGACACCAAAAACCCATGAAAGAATGGAAGTATTCCCTACAGAATTAATAGTTAAGAATGGCATTGTCTGGTTTTCTCTTTAAAATGCTTCAAGAAAATACTTCAACTACTTTAAAATGTCAAACAGCAAAATGAAAGAATACACTTTAGGTTTTATCTAGATGTATAAAAGTGATGTTGACAAAATTTTCTAAGTATGAAATAGAAGTCTTTACTTAGAAAAAGTATACTCCATTTTTTTGCTAACATATCTCGGTGTATATAACAAAGTAAATCTCCCTGGCTATTTCATGTTTTTTTTAAAGAATTTAATAATTAACTAAGCCCAATTAATGCTGACAATATGTTCATGAATGTGAACACCTCCACTAGAGCATAAGCTACCTTAGAGTGATCATTTCCCAAGTAATAATGATTCTCCTTTTCCAAGCAGCTGTGATTTGCTAATGTTTTCCCAGTTAGGAGTGCACCTCCCTAGTTTCTCCTCTATCCATCCTAGAATTATGGTTGACTTGCAATTGTGGAGATCTTGTGCAGGTAAGCACAGAGTACATAAATTCATAATTGTAATAACCATGCAATGCCCAGAGAACATCATTTCATAATGCTCTTTCATTTTTTTCTGCTTCTTCTTCCAGTGTTCCTGTACCCTCAGAGAACAGTTTATAAAAATACTTTTTTAAGCCTGAACTCTTAATAGTAACTTTTCTCATCCCTTTGACAATGGGAATCTCTGCCTTCACTGCTTCCCACATCAAAATAAACTTCTCTAACTTCTTTGGGAGAGTCACCCCTATCTGAGTATAAACACTTACTTAAATGGCAGTTGGGCTTAGGCCCTAGGGCCTAAGAGCTCTTCAACAATGTAATGTTGAGGAGAATCAGAATAACTTCCATGGATTTCCTCCTGTGGAACAGGCATCAAATCCAACCAGAAAACACTTGGCTACATATTAAGCCTGTATTATACCAGTATGTATATCTGCCTTGATGGGTTAAAATTATAAACATGTAGTGTTTAGCACTGAGTAAGAACATCAATGACTTTTCTTCTCTATGAACTGTGAACTTTCAAGTACTATCAAAGACAGCTAGCTGGAAGTCATTTTTTAGTCAGTCTGATTTCTTCATCTTGTAATCAATGTTCTATTTTTGCAATGATGTCTTATAAGTGCTTGGAGTAAATAAGCAAAAACAATAGCAATATAGTGTGTTATTTTGAAAATCTATGGAGGTCTCCCTTGCTGGAAACTTGTAGAGAACTCTTCTATGCTTGATATTGTGAACAGAAAGGCCTCAATATACAGTTGGGTTTAGAGTTTTAAACACACAGTCTCTTATATAAATATGTAGAAATACAAAATGTAGATGCTTTGGAGAGATAAAAAAGGGTTTATTCATGCCTCCCTTATCAATAATGTCCTTTGGTCTCACTATTTGCTTTTCCTTGAGGAAACTGACATGATAGCACTTGATTATACCAGTCACAGGGGGGAGCTAACAAGAAAGGGGATAAGGAATTCCAACAACTGGGTGAATATCTCAAGGAGGCAATGGTTTCTACAGGTGTCTTTATTCTATCATGAGGTCAAACATGAAATTAGTAGTAGATGTACATTGCATCTTTTAGTCCTTCAAATAGCTCATGATTAGATGGCACATTTCATATTCCTTGGTGATGATCCAAAACATTAAGAGGTAGTTCTTGGAGATCATGTACCAACATATATGAGGTAGGGGCTTGATTAAATAGGGCTAAAACTCTTCATCCCTGATGCGTCAAGGGATGCTTTTCAAATGAGAGAATCTGGCTATTCTGGGCTAAGAGAAATTATGCAAATTACGATTATCTCATCTGGATGAGGGACAAGGTGTTGGCATAGTAGATTGAGGATATTCATGGTAAAGGTCTGAGAGTCCCAAAATACCCACCTAATCTGACTGTTCATGATCATATCCTGACAAAATTCAGAAGACTTGAAGACTGGAAGAGGTGTCTACTACTTCATATATATAGCTGTGATGAAAGGATGGACCATTTAGAGACTGCTGTATCCAGGGATCCGTCCCATAATCAGCTTCTAAACGCTGACACCATTGCATACACTAGCAAGATTTTGCTGAAAGGACCCAAATATAGCTGTCTCTTGTGAGATGATGCCGGGGCCTAGCAAACACAGGAGTGGATGTTCACAGTCAGCTATTGGATGTATCACAGGGCTCCCAATGGAGAAGCTAGAGAAAGTACCCAAGGAGCAAAAGGGATCTGCAACCCTATTGTTGGAACAACATGATGTACTAACCAGAACCCTGGAGCTCTTGTCTCTAGCTGCATATGTATCGAAAGATGGCCTAGTCGGCCATCAATGGAAAGAGAGGCCCATTGGACTTGCAAACTTTATATGCCCCAATATAGGGGAATGCCAGGGCCAAAAGAATGGGAATGGGTGGGTAGGGAAGTGGGGGGCGCTATGGGGGACTTTTGGGATAGTATTGGAAATGTAATTGAGGAAAATATGTAATAAAAATATAAAAAAAAAATAAAAACAGTAATACAAATCACTAAAGTACATGAAAAAAATCAAAGAAATATGGTACTCTCAAAGGTGCAATGATTTCATCATAATCACCCTCAAGTTATAGAGATCTACAAATTGACTAGCAAAATAGAAAGGAAGGGGGCAGAGAGGTAGAACACATACAGGGAAAACCTTTATAGATGGATGAATAAGATGAGGAAGGAGATAGACATGATCATGGCATAATACAACAAGTATGGAAATATCAAGGTGAAAAGTATTAATTGATGAATTTAGTAAGCACTAAAGATATACATAAATTCTTTGAACTGCAATGACATAGCAGTTAAAATTTCTAATAAAATTTGTAATATTTGTGAACGGTGGTTCATTAACCTGATGGTAAACACATTTCACACTATCAATAGTGCATATATTTTTAAATAATTATATTGTTCTCTCTAAATAAATGAAAAATCTTTGTTGTCCCCTAGTAAAGAAAAATATGAGTATTATAACTTTCATCTAAAGCTCAGTATTCAAACTAATAGTTTTAGTGACATACACTGAGACCATGTGAGACCATATGAAACCACAATGGACAATGTAATACTTTTGTTAAGTTCATAACAAAAAGTAAAGCTCAAGAAGAAGATAAAAATTACTATTTGAAGTTGTTGAGTTGAAGAAAATAACTCAAGAGAAGTAAAACCAAATAGTGAACAAAATAGTTAACCTAAACAAGAAGAATCTCTGAGCTCATCTAAACAGTGAGAAGAGTAAAGAATTGGAGAACTTATTTACTATAAGGGAGACCCTGATTCTGATCACTTACAGTTAAGTAATGTAATCAGTGTGGTGGACAACAATGAAGAAGAAGGCCTAGTGATTTAGAACACACCATCAACCCACTGAACAGATGTATTATGGGAGACTTTTAAAGACATTGCATTGATTTTAAAACTAACTGCTGAAATTTTCTGAATTTGGGGAACTATACACACATTCAAAATCATGAAGTTTAACTTCCCTCCCTTAAGAGCAATTCAAGCACTAGTGTATATTAGCATCAAATTATAAGAACTTAAAAATGAGAAAATCTTCAAAGCAACAAGTACAAAGCAACTTCTAACACATAAAGAGTTATAAAGAATATTCTAAGCAGTTTTTCTCCCAGAAGGATATAATGAAATAAATATTCTCAAGTAACTTAAAGAAAAAAAATAAAAAAAATAAAAACAGTATCAACCAAAGACTACAGCAATAAGCAAGCTGTCCTTCAAAAATGAAGAAAATATATTTTTAAACTAAAGCTGTGAGAATTCAACAACAAAACCTGTATTATAACCAGTACCCCAGAGCTCTTGACTCTAGCTCATATGCATCAAAAGATGGCCTAGTCAGTCATCACTGGAAAGAGAGGCCCATTGGACATGCAAACTTTATATGCCCCAGTAGAGGGGATCGCCAGGGCCAAAAAATGGGAATGGGTAGGTAGGGAAGTGGGGGGAGGATATGGGGGACTTTTGGGATAGTATTGGAAATGTAATTGAGGAAAATACGTAATAAAAATAATATAAAAAAATAAGGGCTTCTAATGGAACTAAGTAAAATGGATGAATAATGTGTAAACATAAAAAATATATAACTCACTGTAAAGACAACAATATTATCAAACTTATAACCATGGTATATAAAATACTATGATGATAATAATATCAAAAATAGATGGCAAAGTCTGACAACAATTCTATAATATGTAGCATTTTGTTAGTGGGTACACAGCAAAGAAAGATATGAATAGTGGCACCACAATATGAAACCTGAGTGGAACATAATTTAAAAGTTCCAATAATTATTTTCAATATTAGCTAAGTTGTTATTGGCATAAAATAGACCATTAATGTTATAAACCCCAGGATAACCACCAAAAAGAAACTATAGTATTTATATACATATACAAAAAAAGTGTAACATTAAAACCCTTCACTGTAGAAGACAAACATTATTATAGTACATAGATGAAATAGCAGCTACAGAATAAGTAGAACTAAGGTAAATAATAGAGACTGTTCTCTTTATTGAATGGTAAATAGAGTAAAATTTTCACCATAACTTATACAATGGCCAAGTAGACTGAATAAAAGTAAGTTACAGAAAACCCATTGTCTAAAAGACTCATTTCAGGTTACAGAAGAACCTGAACAACAGGTTCAACAATAGTAAACACCACCACAACAATAAAACAACCACCAACAACAAAATGAATGGCCACATGCAGAAGAGTAAAATTAGAACTATATCTATCACAATGTATGAAAGTTAAGTCCAAATGGTTCAAACACCTAAACATAAAACTTAAAAACACTGAAAATGTTAAAAAAAAAAAAGAAAGGCAAGAACTGTATAATAAATACTTCAAGTCTCTGAAGAAAGCAATTCTAGAAGATCTCAGAAGATGGAAAGATCTCCCATGCTCATGGATTGGCAGGATCAACATTTTAAAAATGGCTATCTTGCCAAAAGCAATCTACAGATTCAATGCAATCCCCATCAAAATTCCAACTCAATTCTTCAACGAAATAGAAAGTGCAATCTGCAAATTCATCTGGAATAACAAAAAAACTAGGATAGCAAAAACTCTTCTCAAGGATAAAAGAACCTCTGGTGGAATCACCATGCCAGACCTAAAGCTTTACTACAGAGCAATTGTGATAAAAACTGCGTGGTACTGGTATAGTGACAGACAAATAGACCAATGGAATAGAATTGAAGACCCAGAAATGAACCCACACACCTACGGTCACTTGATCTTCGACAAGGAACCTAAAACCATCCAGTGGAAGAAAGACAGCATTTTCAACAAATGGTGCTGGCACAACTGGTTGTTATCATGTAGAAGAATGCGAATCGATCCATTCCTATCTCCTTGTACTAAGGTCAAGTCTAAGTGGATCAAGGAACTTCACATAAAACCAGAGACACTGAAACTTATAGAGGAGAAAGTGGGGAAAAGCCTTGAAGATATGGGCACAGGGGAAAAATTCTTGAATAGAACAGCAATGGCTTGTGCTGTAAGATCGAGAATTGACAAGTGGGACCTCATGAAACTGCAAAGCTTCTGCAAGGCAAAAGACACCATCAATAAGACAAAAAAACCACCAACAGATTGGGAAAGGATCTTTACCTATCCTAAATCAGATAAGGGTCTAATATCCAATATATATAAAGAACTCAAGAAGGTGGACTCCAGAAAGTCAAATAACCCCATTAAAAAAATGGGGCTCAGAACTGAACAAAGAATTCTCACCTGAAGAATACCGAATGGCAGAGAAGCACCTGAAAAAATGTTCAACATCCTTAATCATCAGGGAAATGCAAATCAAAACAACCCTGAGATTCCACCTCACACCAGTCAGAATGGCTAAGATAAAAAATTCAGGTGAGAGCAGATGCTGGCAAGGATGTGGAGAAAGAGGAACACTCCTCCATTGTTGGTGGGATTGCAAGCTTGTACAACCACTCTGGAAATCAGTCTGGCGGTTCCTCAGAAAACTGGACATAGTACTACCGGAGGTTCCAGCAATACCTCTCCTGGGCATATATCCAGAAGATGTCCCAACCGGTACAAAAGGTCACATGCTCCACTATGTTCATAGCAGCCCTATTTATAATAGCCAGAAGCTGGAAAGAACCCAGATGTCCCTCAACAGAGGAATGGATACAGAAATTATGGTACATTTACACAATGGAGTACTACTCAGCTATTAAAAAGAATGAATTTATGAAATTCCTAGCCAAATGGATGAACCTGGAGGGCATCATCTTGAGTGAGGTAACACAATCACAAAAGAACTCACACAATATATATTCACTGATAAGTGGATATTAGCCCAAAACTTAGGATACCCAATATATAAGATACAATTTGCTAAACACATGGAACTCAAGAAGAATGAAGACCAAAGTGTGGACACTTTGCCCCTTCTTAGAATTGGGAACAAAACACCCAGGGAAGGAGTTACAGAGACAAAGTTCGTAGTTGTGATGAAAGGATGGACCATTTAGAGACTGCCGTATCCAGGGATCCATCCCATAATCAGCTTCTAAACGCTGACACCATTGCATACACTAGCAAGATTTTGCTGAAAGGACCTAAATATAGCTGTCTCTTGTGAGACAATGCCGGGGCCTAGCAAACACAGGAGTGGATGCTCACAGTCAGCTATTGGATGTATCACAGGGCTCCCAATGGAGAAGCCAGAGAAAGTACCCAAGGAGCTAAAGGGATCTGCAACCCTATAGTTGGAACAACATGATGAACTAACCAGTACCCCGGAGCTCTTGTCTCTAGCTGCATATGTATCGAAAGATGGTCTAGTCGGCCATCACTGGAAAGAGAGGCCCATTGGACTTGCAAACTTTATATGCCCCAATATAGGGGAATGCCAGAGCCAAAAGAATGGGAATGGGTGGGTAGGGAAGTGGGGGACGCTATGGGGGACTTTTGGGATAGCATTGGAAATGTAATTGAGGAAAATATGTAATAAAAATATTAAAAATTTTAAAAAAAAGAAAGGCAAGCAGTACCCTTTATGATATGTGGATATGAAAGAACTTTCTTAATAGGCTTCTATTTGTCCAAAAATTAAAGCCAACCATTGATAGGAGGAGCTTCTTGAGACTCAAAATCTTCTGCACAGCTAGAAACACAATCGACCAAGTGAAGAAGAAGCCCACAGAATGGGAAGGAATCTTTAGCAAATATATAGCTGATGTAGCATTAACATTCAGTATCTAGATTATTCAAGGAATGAAGAAAAAGAATAGGAAGGAGGAGGAGGAGAAAAGGAGGAGAAGGAGAAGGAGGAGGAGGAAGGAAGAGGAGGAGGAAGAGAAAAAAGAAGAAGAAGAAAGAAGAAGAAGAAGAAGAAGAAGAAGAAGAAGAAGAAGAAGAAGAAGAAGAAGAAGAAGAAGAAGAAGAAGAGGAGGAGGAGGAAGAGAAAGAGCCAATTGACCCATTCAAAGAATGGGGGGTAGTGGAGGTAAGCCTGGACCGGAATAAAAGAAAAATGCTAAAAACTTAAATTCTGGTAATTGTGCATCGTTTCTAGAACTCAGGGAAATGAATATCAAAACAACTTTGATATTGCATCTTACCCCAGTGAGAATGACAAAGATCAACAAAACAAACAACAACAAATGGGAACTGTCATTCCCCTTTGGTGGGATTTCAAGCTGGTGTAGCCATGTTGGAAATCTCTGTGTAGAATTCACAAACAGGTAAAAATAAATGTAACCTATGACCCAGGTATTCCACTCCAAGGCAAATGAGAGACATTCACTCCAGTTACTTGAACAACCATGTTCACTGCTTTCTATTTATAATAGCAAGGAAGTAAAACAACATAACTATTTTTCAACCAATGTCAGGATAATAAAACTGCAGTATATAAATACTATATAATTCTATTCAGGTGTAAAGAAAAATGAAAAGATTGACTTTGCAAATAGATGCAAAGAACTAGAAAAGTTCATATTGAATGCATTAAACCAGACCCAGAAGGAAAAATGATGAATACTTTCTCTCATCAGAGGCTCTTGGCCCCAAATCTTCAAATCTGAGTATATAGCTTTGAGAAACTTAACTGCAGAATACAGGAAATTATTAAAGAGTAATGTGTGTGTGTGTGTGTGTGTGTGTGTGTGTGTGTGTGTGTGTGAGTCTGTGTGTAGGTGAGTTGAGAAACAATAAAGAGGAGACTCGTTTTCTGATTAGCTATCAGAGATTTAGGAAAAGACTTAGCTAGCTCTTTGGGAGCTTGGATTTGAGGTAAATACAAGAGAAAGAATGAAGAGAAACTAACAATACAGATGTCAGAAGACTCATAAGTAATTATGCTATTAAATATTTATCTTAAAATATATCATACATATAATATATATTATATATGAATATATAGTTTAAATGAACTTTTAAAATAGAAACAACTATAATTTTCCAGAAAAGTGCACTAAATAGGTTTGTTCCATACTTTTGAAGAACTTAAAAGTCTTTTTATACTTAACATAAAATACAAGACTCACTTTTACTGTACAACATTCCACAGGGCTATTCATGTCTGAGTTTATTGAGAATGATCAATGAAAGTGATGTATTTTCCATGGTATACAATTTCCCCACAATAACTGAGATGTATCTTTAACTTGGCCAAAATGGAATGGAGCAGAAATTGGCTTGAGAGAATTATAAATCCAAATGCATTTAGCAGTGTTCAATTTGAAATTGAAAAAAAAAAACATATAAACTTGACAAAATACCTGCATATCAAAGACAATTAGCAAAGAATAGGTGACAGTAAGAAATGTAGGTATATATTTTCAACAGCATTCCTTTCTGTAATTAAAATATGGCTATAGAAAGATTTCTAATGACTAAGTTAAGTTCAATCGGCTAGATTTATTTTTGGTAGGTAAAGTATTTTGCATGCATGAATGAAGATCCAACTAACATCCAGATTCCATGAAACCCAGGCATAGTAGGATGTGTTTGTTTTCTCAGTGCTTCTGAAACAATGTAGGAGATGGGTCTAGAGGAATCCTTGGAAGCTTGAGTACAGGCTAGCTTGAAATAAGTAATGGTATATAAAAACAACGAAAAGGTTATGTCTCATACAATGTGGAAAACCAAGACAAACAAAACACTAAAGGTTGTCCTATGTCCTTCTTACACAATCCTTGGCATGCATATGCCTGTTTCTCCCATGGATATATTTAAACATAAATCCATGCAGACATCTTATATACACACCAAATGACACACCATGATTGAACTTATTTGACATTAGTTATATTTCAACATTTGCAAAACCAAAAAATGTAATAGAGCATATAAATAGAAACAGTGTCAGACACTAGATCATCTCATTTGATGCAGAAAATGATTTTAAAAAATTTGAATACACCTCAAAATAAAAATGCTAAAAATAAACACAGCAATATCATACCTATATTTGAATGTGATATATAAGAAAGCTACACTGACATTATAATGCACAGGGAAAAACTACTGACTTTTTCTTTAAAAATCAAAAATTGGATTACCTATTCTTACCATTTTCACTTACTATAGTGCTTAAAGCCTTAGTTAGAACAACAAAGAGAAAGAAATAAGGGGGACACAGATAGAATCGGAAGAAGTCAATTTATTTATTTATATATATTTACTACATTTATTTTATTTTATTTTTTACATACCAGTGGTTACCCCACTCCTGGTCTGCCCTCCTACAGCTCATCATCTGATTCCTCCTCTCCACTTTCTCCAAGAGGATGTTCCCACCTATTCAAATCCCGCTCCAGGCATCCCCATTCCCTGGAGCCTCAATGGAATGATTACCATCATGAAAACAAAGGAGAAAAAATGCTGGAGTGTGAGGGGAAACATTTATACATCATCAGTGTCAATGTAAGTTCTTGTATCCATTCTGGAAATCAATATGATCACCCCTTAAAATAATATTGTAATTTAAATATAAATACACTTTTAATAGGTTTGTGTCTCCATGTATGACTTGTAAGTTTATGTGTATGGATATGTATAAATGCTTATGCTTGTGGGCACCCAGATGAGAAGAGAGCACGAAATCCCTCAGAGCTAGAGTTACAGGCATTTGTGTGCTACTTAATATGCTCCATGGATGCAGAGATCTACACCCTAACTTTCTTGATTACACAGCAAGTGAGCTTAACCATAGTGTCACTACTTCTGCCTCAAAAATATAATAATCTTAAATCAAGAATGCTACCTCTGTGTTGTTACTAAAAAATCAAAGTTGACATACAGTAGAGTTGACTATACATATCTGTCATTTATCATTTCACTACTCACAATTACTAGGTTATAAAATTACCCTTCCTGATGTTAATGGTTGGTCTCAATTGCAAACTTGACAAGATTTAACATCCCTTAGAAGATACAGTTAGGTACAACTATCAGGACATTCCCACAGAGGATAAACTGAGAGAAGAGACTCACTCTCCAAATGTGTGGTAATTTTCAATGGGCAGTGTAGGATAAACAGGTTGTAGGGGGTTCATTAATGTCAGCATTCTTTGCTTCTTCCTGTCAGAGTGATTCTAGTGATGGTACCATCAGTGTTTACTGAAATAAGACTCTAGTTTGTTCTCCTTACAATAGAAACTGAATCCCAGGACACTCCAAGATCTTTTGCAAGACTTAAATGTTGAATTGGGACTACTCAAGTGTAAATGTAATTTTTATTCTCCTGCAGTAATTGTAATCTCTGAAGCTCACTACCTCTGACTGGTAACCTAGGCCTAGTTCTGGAAGCTTCTTGTCTCTATCCAATTTACTTTAGGCCTGGAATTTTTTCAGCCTTTGAGAATTACTGTTGAATGCTCATCCTTTCTAGTCCTTTCTGAGCACTGGCTGGTTTAAGTCTGCAGTTCTGGCTCAAATACCTCTCCAAGGTGACTGATTCAAACTGGCTTCTCTCAGCTTCTGACTGAATTGTTCTACTTGACCTCATACTAAGTTTGGCAATATGTTCTAGTCTTTTGACTCTTTCTCATTCTCTGACTTTTTCTGTCTTCCCATGTATCTAACTTCTTCTCTCTGTGCAACCTGTCTCTGTACAGTTGTCCCAGTAAACCTGCCTCCTCCCTCTCTCCCTCTATTCTGGGGCTCACTCTTATGTTGCCTTTCTTTACCATTTGTTTTCACAAGAATTGGGTATATTCTATTCTGTCCCTTTGTCTTCCTCTCAATTAGACCGATGTGAAGTTCACATAAATGGTGCCCTTTTTAAATTTCCCAGTAAGGTTTATATTAATTTTCCATTACTCTTTTCCCATGACCATATATTGCAGTTATACTATCACTATCATTAAGCTTACATAATTTTCATGACCCTACATATAATCTGCTAACTCTATTACTTTATTATATTTTACAAAACATCAACTATTTCTTCTACTCCTTCCATATATCCCCCACTCTCTTCCAGATTCATGGACCTCTCTCTTCTATAACATACTGTTTTTACATATAAATGAAGGACTATATGCAACCCACTGAGTCTAAATACAACCTGCTGAGTCTAAATACAACCTGCTGAGTCTAGTCCATGTGGCCTGTATGTGTATGTTTCTAGGGCTTTGGTATTGGGTAACTAATTGAGGGTCTCTGTTCTGAGGAAGATTGCTTATTTCCATCTCATAGTTACTAATTGCTTATAGCTCCTCATATAAGAGTAATTATTCTGGATCAGCTCCAGGTGTGAACAGAAACTGGAATACTCTTATATGAAGAGCTAGGAGTTGGAGAAGGGACTGAAGGAGCTAAGGGAGTTTGCAGCACCATGAAGGGAGCAACAGTGTCAACAGTGTCAACAGGTCAACCCCCCCCCCAAGCTCCCGTGGACTGGACCACCAAAGAATACACATGGAGAGACCTATGGTGCTGGCCGCATATGTAGCAGAGGATGGCCTTGTTGGACATTAGTGGGAAGGGAGACCCTTGTGCCTAAGGGTATTCGATGCCCCAGTGAAGGGGAAATGCCAGGGTGAGAAGACAGAAGTAGGTGGATTGGGGAGCACCCTCATAGAGTCAGGGGGAGGGGGAATGGAAAAGGGGGTTTCTGAAGGGGAGACCTGAAAAGGGGAAAACATTAGAAATGTAAATAAAGAAAATATCCAATAAAACAACAGCAATAACATCAACAACAACAACAAAGAGTAATTATTCCCATATATTTTGAAATGTTACCCATTGTTGTAATTGTTCAAATCTTTGGCAGGAACGTTATTGAATTCCATAGGTGCAGCATCCCTGTCCTAACTTGAAGGCACAATCTTATAGCAGACTTCCTGTTCCTCTGCCTCTTATAATCTTTCTGCTCCTCTTCCAAAATATTCCTAGAGTCTTATGTGCAGATTTTGCATTGTAGGTTTACCAACTGGTTTTGGAATTGCTGTGGTCAGTTCTTCTCTGCATTTTGATGAGCTGTGGCTTTCTGTTTTGGCCTCCTACTGCAAAAATAAAGTTCTGTGATGTGGAGTGAGAGCTACTTTATCTGTGGCTGTACAGACAATAAGTAGAGTGCAGTTAGGTAGCTATAGGTTCTCTATTCCAGCCTAGGATATCTTCTATCATGTATATCTGGTTATGTTTACAGAATCAGGCAATATTTTATTTCTTTTTGAGTGGTTCTTAAGTTCATTTAGACAACTGTTGGTAGCCCAATGATAAACTGACACTATTGCATCATTGCGGAAATTTTACCAGTATAGTCATAGTCATTGTTGTGGTTTCCAAGTTTTGCAGCTGGGTAGAACTAATGAGTATGCTTTTTCCCTTGGACTTTTGGAGCATCTTCTGACACTATGGCAGTCAGTCCTCAAAAAGGAGGCTCCTGGGTCAGTTCCCTCAGGGAGCATAGTCTATATCTAGAGTGCCATATCTTCAGCAATAGAGACCCTTATCCTGAAATTCTGAGAGGCAAGAAAAGGTAACAGCAGTAGGCTATATTTTTATATAGATCCTTTAGTTTCTCCTCACCAACAATAGAGAGGGGGCTTCTCGTGCCTGATATTGGGGTGTTTGTTAGATTTTCCTTGGCTCTTGGAGGTATCATTATTTACTTAAGTGGCTCAGGTATATATAATATAATGAAACATTATGTCTTCTTAAAGAACTCTATGTATCCCTCTTCCTCCCTCTCTGTCTGTAATCATTTCCCCCTCATGCCCCTGTTGAAGCCGCTCTCCCCCACTTTTTTAAATTTATTATTTCACAGTACTTACATTTGCCTATCTACAGCACTTGTCTACTTTCATCTACCTTCCTACTTTCATTTATTCTTTGTTTACTCTAGGTTGTATATGCATATCTATAGATGTAGAGCTAAGAAACAAAAATAAGAGAGAACATGTAGTATTCATATTTGTGGATCTGGGTTAACTACTTGACTAACAGAGTTTCCACCTCATCAGAGTATGAAGGAAGCCTACAGAGTAGGAGAGAATATCTTCCAGCTTTACAATTGACATAAGAATAATATCTAGAATGTATCAAGAATTAAAACAAGAGCCGGGCGTGGTGGCGCACGCCTTTAATCCCAGCACTCGGGAGGCAGAGGCAGGCGGATTTCTGAGTTCGAGGCCAGCCTGGTCTACAAAGTGAGTTCCAGGACAGCCAGGGCTACACAGAGAAACCCTGTCTCAAAAAACCAAAAAAAAAAAAAAAAAAAAAAAAAAAAAAAAGAATTAAAACAAGAAAGTATCAATAAAACAAGCGGCCCATTGTGAAAAACAGATATGGTTCTGAACAGATTCTTCTTAGAGGAAGATACAAAAACAGGCAACCAATATCTTAGAAAGTATTTAACACCTTTATTAATTAGGGAATTATAAATTAAAATGACTTGAGATTTCATCTCTTGTCGGTCAGAAGGGCTAAGATGAAAAAGACATCAAGATAACAAATGCAGACAAGGAAAAGAGGAAGCCTCATTCACTCTTGGTAGAATTTTAAAGTTGTGCAGCCACTCTGGAAATCAGTGTGTAGAACTTTTCTCAAAAGCCTAAAAATAGAATTACCATATGACACAATTGTACCGCTTCTTGGCATATAACATAAGGAGTAGACATCCTGTCCACATATATTTGTTCAGCCATGTTCACTACTCTTGTTTAGGTGTGAAGAGAGTGAGGACTGCAGAAGACTGGGAATGAAAGGGAAATCAGAGTTTAGTGCAGCAGGGAGCAACTCAGAAAGATTAGAAATGAAAACAACTTAAATTCTCTTCAACTGATCAGTGGATAATGAAATGGTTGCAGGTACACAGAACTCTATTCAGCTATAAACAAAAAAATCGTAATATTCACAGGTAAATAAATGTTCTCTCTTCTCTTAAACACATTCAAGGTTGTCGAATGCAGTAAAACATATTATTGCAAATATAAAGGGGAAATATGCTTACTCTAAGTCTGATTGCTACTTATGTCAGATGCTCTCTCGGTTTCTTTTTCCCCCCCAGGAAAAAATATATAAAGCCTTACACTAAAAGTGCCTATTACTACCAAATCCTGCTTCTTCTATACATGTTTACATGTGTTGTGTTAAAACTCAGTGTTTTAAAGCTTGCTTCACTCTCGCTGCATATGAACCCCGTGATTTCTCTGATGAGTCCATTCTTAGCACCAGGGCTTAACCCAGGGAGGCCTGCACAACATCCCTTGTACTTTCCCTTCATGTGGTCACTGACTCAGCGAGTGTTACCGGAGTTCAGTGTGAAATGCCAGGTGCTGTTTCAACAGCCTCTTCTTTCACAATGCTTAGGGTGGGGTCACTGTTAGACCCTGATAAGCTTACTGGAACTGGGTGCATGGGGGTGATCAAGTTGACATCCTCTGCCCTCCTACTCTGATTATAGAAGGTAGTCATTGCAACCAGGTTCCCTTTTTTGAGCAAGAACTACACAACCACAAGCTTCTTATTAAACACTGTCTGGAAAATACTATTCACTGGAATCATGTCTCAATAACATCAAGTTTAATTCTGTAATTAGCTAAACCATCTGTCATTACAAGGCTCTCTACTGGCCATCCACACAGAAGGACTGTGATTTGGGGAACCTTCTGTGGTGGGTACTAATTTTCTAAATGTGTGGCTGTTAGGGGAGAATCATGAGTTTCAAATGATAGTTACTAATAGTCTATGTTCCATTGTTCCAGATAGCTTACTAACCCAGAACTAATTTCCCAAGGAGAATTTTCTCTCTTTTAGTAAATGTATAGTTACTATTTCCTTAAAATGTTTACATCTATGGAAAGAGTCCATCTGAGCACAGATACCACAGCTGAGAACTATCCATCTGTTTTCATTGAATGTGAATATTAGCACCGTATTGAAAATTGAAGAATTAATAAATACTCAATAATGAATATTAAACCTATTTGTAACTTATTCCACCTTTCAGATTTTAAGATTGTCTTCTTGTTGCACCCATCCATTGACATTTAAAATGTGCAAATACAGTTATCAAGGATTCAGATACTTAGACATGCTAAAACACTATAAGTTGGGCAGGGCTTGCATCAGGCTCAAATTATATTTAAATCTTTAATCACTATTAAATCATATATATTAAATATAATACAATATGTACAGCTCTGACCTCTGGCAACAGTTAAGATTAGAATAATATACTTCTTTAAAAATATAATCTCGCCAGGCGTGGTGGTGCACACCTTTAATCCCGGCACCCGGGGAGGCAGAGGCAGGCAGATTTCTGAGTTCGAGGTCAGCCTGGTCTACAAAGTGAGTTCCAGGACAGCCAGGGATATACAGAGAAACCCTGTCTCGAAAAACCAAACATATATATATATATATATATATATATATATATATATATATGTTACCAGACTCAAACTACTGAGCTCAATGATTACCCTGTTTCAAAGTCCTGAGTAGCTTGAACAATGGATATGTATCAATTGATTGCTACAGTAGGCTCCCTTACATTTTCTGAGGAAGTGTGGTCTCATTATGAGTCTCATAGTGGTCTGGAACTCACTATGTAGATGGCCTGGAATTCATAAATATTTTGACTACCTCTGTCTCCCATGTGTTGATATTTTAGATACACACTACCTGATTTTCCTCTTTAGAAAACTTTCATTTCAATTTTATTTTTGTTTTGGGACATACTCATAAAATGTTAGATTATACTTTTATTATTATTATTATTATTATTATTATTATTATCTTTAAGAAAATTAAATTATATATTTTAATACCATAATTATTGTTATCATATTGAATGAAGACACATATACAGAAACTTGTAATTTAAAGAATTATTTCTTTTTTATATCCCAATATTAGCAACTCCTTTCTCCCAATACCCCCTCAAATATCCTACCCCCATTTTCCCTCTCTTTCTACTCTGAGAAAGGGGAGCCCGTGTGTCCCCACTCTCCTTGCACATCAAGACACTGCAGGAGTAGACACATCCTTTCCCACTGAAGCCAGACAAGGTAGAACTGAATACAAAGTGAGGCAACAGATTCAGGGACAGGTCCCACTGTATCTTTATCTTACCAGTTTATCAGTGTTGTTAGTTTGCCTTTATGGAGAAAACGTCTTACTATGTCATCTAAGCTGTCTTGAGAGAATCACTGTAGTCCCAACTGCCCCTAAACTCATAATCCTTGTACCTTAGCTTTCTAACTACTGATATTACAAATATAGACTATATTTGTAATATATGTAATATACATGTAATATTTATTAAATTATGATACTGTGTAGCTCACAGAAATGATTAAGTTATGTCAGAAAAAAGTATTATTTTTGAACACATAGGCTTTTCCACAACTTCTTGTGCAGCTATTTATAACCTTAACTTCTCTTAGAATAGATGATTTCATCATCACATAAAAGATTTAGGTGGAGAATAATCGTGTATCTGCCTGGATCCTTACTACCATATTCCGGATGGGCAACAAATGTAGCTATAGACTCAGAGATGGGTAGTTAGCATGCACTTGATGTTTTCCAATGAGATCAGTCTAGCTCTGCCACCTGCACTCCAAAGATTGTTCTCAAGAGAGAGATGATGTCATTATGCCAACATCATCACATCACGATGTTGTTAAATTGAGTCAGCCAAACTTGGCTCATATTATACTAGTTACTGTTCTTCTAGTTAAACCTCACACATTTTAGAAATTATGTATATTTTTTGAAAGAGTGTAATGACTTCAAATTACCTTAATTATTAGTTACTCTTCAAGAATATTACCTGGAAAATAACTGAAATTAAGAGATTTGACCTCACATAGGATAATACACATTCTGACTTTTTAAAAAGTTACAGAACTTATATTTCCATTATAGTAACTATTTTGACATGGAATATGTATATGTATTTTATTGGTCATCATTAATAAATTTCAAGTAGAGTATGACATTGAAAAATAAAGAATCAGTTCTCTCTGAATTTCAAACCACCTAAACCATTACAAGAAAAGAAGTAAAACCAGGTAAAAACAACATTTTTTAAAAGATTTATTTATTGTTATTGGCACTGTGTTTAAATGATTGTCTTAGCATATGCCCTATATGTATGTCCAGTGCATGTAGAAGGCAGAAGAGGCTGTCAGATCTACTGGAAGTGGAGTTGTGGACACTTATGTGTGGGGGTTAGAAAAGAATCTTGGTCCTCTGCAAGGGCAGCTAGTGTGTTTATCAGCAGAACAACCCCTAAGTAGCAACTTAATACTAACAAAGAATTTCTCCTTCGTATCGTTTATCTGAAAAAGACTATTTGGAAAAAAAATTTCTCCAGTCTTATTATTTTCCCCCACTTAATCTAATCTTTGATTAAATAAAAAAATAAGGCAATAATTCATTATAACATTAAATCTATTGTTTTAAGTAGATACCTTTATGATTATAAATATAGTATTCTTCATTTTTTATGTTTAATGTGTTATTATTTAAAGTTGTCGAATTGTCCAGATTAAGCAATTTTTTAAAAAAAATGTCTATATTTGAAACTCTTGAAATTAAAATCACAAATCTAAGAAAAGAGAGGTTCCTCCACTTACATTATAATAAGCAAATGTAAACATTGAGGAAGGAAAGTTGTAATTGTTCAATATGCCAGATTGATCAGCAGACCTGATAAATAATGAACATTAGCACCAGTTGGCTTGATGGTATGTTATTGAGTTATTTGTTTTGGGAATTTACCAGTTTAAAAAAATAGGTCAAAAAAGTTCAACACCTTTAATCTAACTCCACAGTTATTTTCAGATAATGAGACTCATAACAAAAACACCACATATTATAGACTTTTAAATCTGTTCAGAATTCAAATATCTTAACAATACGGGTCTAAAATAATATGTTTTTGGTTTTGTTTTGTTTTGTTTTTCCTTAATGCTTTGGAGTTTCTTCTGAGTTGCTGAAACAAATCTATCAAAACCAGGTTGAAATATCAGGGTGTGTTCATTAAGCATAGCACCTGCAAGGGCCTCTTACACACAGCAGCTGTGCGTGTGTGGCAGAACTCTCAGAGGTAAAGAGGTTTTGCATTCTTATCTGTGAAAAGTGAGTTCTGTTGTAGGCTTATATTTCACAGAAATCATTGTTACCGCTTGTTTTAACAGCTTGTTTTTTATCATCCATGAATCACAAAATGAACTATTGAGAATTTTTAATCAGTCATTTTGTTTTAAAACATTTTATCAAATGCATCTTTCCCAAAAAATATAAAACATGAAACTTTTGTATGTTAATCTCAGAAAATGAAGTATAATGGATAATACATTAAGGATTTCTTTTTAAATGCAAATTGTACAAATATATGTATATATAAAAACAGTATATTGGGAAAATAAATTAACTCTGATTTTTAAAATTATAATTAAAATAACTGTGAGATTAAAATGATTAGTTTATCTTAATCATGGGTGAATCTTTAACTATATTTAATATAATGGAATAGCTTTGAAAGATTTTTTTCAATCTTTAACCCTTTTACTTATGAAAATTTCCAGAATAGAAGAAGGAATAAATGAAATTAATTAAAAATGAGGAGTGCTTTGAACAAGTCACTTTATAAAATCTTTCTCCAAAGAATCCTGCCAATTGTTTTAAACTATCATCTCACTTTATGTTACTTCTCACTATGGCTTAATTTATTATTTTTGCCTTGAACTCTGGATGTCACATAGTATACCCAATGATTATAATCTGCTTGTTATACCAAAAGTCATTGAAATATCCTAAAATATGTGGAGTGGGCCTAATTCTGTCTAGTTAAATTTTCCCACTTTTTCTTGTTTTGTCATATTCTCAGATCATAGATATGAAATCTTAGTCTATTCTGTAGGACCCTGGGTCCATTTGCATTGAAGATATCTCAGAGATTCCAACACAAATATAATGTATGCTTCGCCAACAAGATTATAGTATTGGTACTTCAAGTATCTAACATCTGATGACTTGCTATGCCAACTTATTATTTTAGCAGTGAAAGAAGCCTATAAATGTCCTCAAAATTTCATCAGAGAATGAATTATAACTATCTACTTCAGTCTGTAAAGGGAACAAATCGAGCCTACTTTATGAACAAGAAAATATTTATTATTTTGTTAATGTCAGTGATTCCAAAGGGGGGGGGGAATAAGAGTATCATCCTAATCTGACTTCATGAACAAAGGTAAGTTTAAAGTCAGGTGCTAGATTCTAATTCTAACAAGTCTACCCAACTCGCAAACATAGCAAATGTTTTTTCTCCCTACTGTTTGTTCCTCCATTCCACCCCCAGCACACATCACTTTCCCCAAATTAACACCTCCTACCCCAAACCCCAAACATTCTGGCTCTTCTTGATAGCTTTTAAACTCTCTATCAAACACCTGCGTGTGCATTTTGTTCCAAGAGAAAACACAGTCTCTCTTCAGAAGCAAAGAAAGCATATGGCATTTAATTCTCTAAGCACACCCTCAAATATTTTAAGCAAGTTCTTGATTTTCATAATTCCGGCTTCTGAAGTGCTTCCTTTTTTACTTCAATTTCAGAATTACTAGGTCTCATATGATTGTTGTGAAGCTGTGCACTTTGCAAATCAACCTCAATTATTATTAGCCTTTGCTTTTTCAGCAGGAGAAATAAATTCCCCACAGTGGCCGTTCATTTGCCTCTCAGCATGATCTTGTCCCTAAAGAAACTCAAATCTGTATCTACTTCCTCTTTACTGGTTGGAAAACAATGTTTGCTTTCAGTATATGTGTGTGTGTGTGTGTGTGTGTGTGTGTTTGTGTGTGTGTTTTAGGTTGGCATAGTCAACCTAAGTATTCTCAGCACCACCTTAAACATGTAAACTGCTTCAAATTCCCAGGAATGGTCTTGTTTCACAGGAAAGCAAAACACTGGGGAATAGTAGATAAGTCCTTTGGAGAACTTAGGAAGTGCAAATACCACAACTCAGTAACTAGCTGCACTCTGCCCTCATTCCTTGCCTCAAGTTAGAAATACTTGGGGGAATAGTGCCAACCCATTAGCATTTCCAGAACTGAACATGCTTTCTTGGAAATACTTTCTTCCCAAGATAGTACTATTGGAACGATAACAAGAAATATTGAGCCCAACATTCCTGGCTCAGTTCAGGTTTGTAGGGAATAGGCCAGTTCCACAGATCAGATACGTACTCACCTACAATAAACTCTGAAAGTTAAATAGACTACACTCTTTATTGCTTTATTTGATTTTTTCCTTGTCAAGAAGTCTTTGAATAAAATGCCGGGACAATAGCTATTTATACCTTTAACGTGACAGTTCCAAAAAATTCTAAGTCACTTTATTTCCAGTACTGATGGTTTCATTGCAAGAATAAGACAGTTAAGACCCTTAACAATAGAAAATCAAAGAACAATCAAAGGGTAACAAAACTGAATTTAATCAGTGAATGAGTATGTAAACAGAATTTTTAAAACTTATTTTCTGCTCTGAAGAAGAAAAATTAAAATATTTAAGATGATATTCTATGAAAATTATTTAATTCTCTATGACTTTTATATTCCTTTTTCAATAACAACTTTCATTTCCCTGTGTTCCTATAAATGATCTTGCATGGCTCATCCTACAGGAGCAAGCAAGAAATTTATGCTTTAATGCCTTCAGAAGGATGTGAAACATCTAGGGGAAGAAGGGTCTCCTTTTAAGTTTTATAGAAAATACAATTTGACTATTTTTAATATTTGCAGTGGTGATTTTACATAAATCGTGACCTTGGGAATTGTTCTGTGAGGAGGCTTCAACACTCTTTAGTATTTGAACTGCTCAGTTCTTCAAAAAACTAGTCCAACTCTAATGTTAGCAAAACTTTACAAAACATATTCATACCACTTCAACGCCCATCAGTGGTAGAAAGACAAAGAATGTCAAAGTAACAGACATGGCTAAATCCTAACCCCTTTGTTAATCGTATTCCTAAAATAAAGGCTCTTAGAATTCTTATTTTGTCTAGAGTTTACGAGTTTCACTGTATCACTCAACATGAATCTAGGCTTATTACTTAGCAATACTTTCCATTCTACAAAATCACATCTAAGTCATATGCAACACAGACTGCTACCCCATATCCTTAACTCAGAATTTTCTGTGCCATATTTAATTTTGACTCTTTTATATCTGTCCTCCTGGAGTTAGAACTGAGGAATGGTGACTATAACATTAATGCTCTTTTCAACTGTGGAAAGCTGCTACACTAATCTTTCAGCAGTTGCTTTTCTTCCTTTTGAATCTGTAGTTGACAGTTATATAGAAGATTATATAAAGCTTTCTTAATATTTTGTGGTATCAACATAATAAAAATTGCCAGGTCACGTTGTCAAGGGATCATTATACCTTCTGTCAAATACCTAAAACTCCTTTGTCATTTGGATAATTGATTTATGTCTCAGAGGGTCTCATCTATATGGCATTTGAATTCAGAATTTAGAAAGAATTTGGCATTGCTGTGATAAAATACCATAGGCTAATAATAAGTTGAGTAGAAAATGCTTTGTTTGTTTGTTTGTTTGTTTGTATTTCTACATCATGGTCCATCATTGTTGGAAGTCAGGGAAGGAATTCAAATAGAGCAGGAACTTAGGAACCTGGAGGCAGGAACTGAATAGAGAAACCATGGTGAAATGAATGGTGATGGCTTGCTCTCATGCTTGTTTAGCCTGCTTTTTTATATAAATCGGAACTGTAGCCCAGATGTGGTAAGACCTCAGCCCAGGTGTGGTACTATCTACAATGAACTTGTCCTTCTACCATCCATCACTAGTTTTGCCCACAGTCTTGCCTATAGTCAGATCTTGTAACAACATTTCCTTTCTGAGGTATTCTCCTCTCAGATGACTATACCTTATATAAAGTTGACACAAAACTAACCAACACACCATTTCTGTTATTTTAGTTCATTCCTCTGCCAATTATTGTTGCAGTCCTCATATCTCCCACTGCTTAGAATATCAGCTAGGAGTGTCTGTCTCCTTAGACCCTCTGGTACCTTTCCCCAGAAATGTTCGATGTCCTTAGTCATCAGGGAAATGCAAATCAAAACAACTCTGAGATTCTGTCTTACACCTGTCAGAATTGCTAAGATCAAAACTTCAAATGACTACTCATGTTGTCAAGGATGTGGAGCAAGGGGACAACTCCTCCATTGCTGGTAGGAGTGCAAACTTGTATAACCATTTTGCAAATCAATCTGACAGTTTTCAGAAAACTGGAAATATTTCTACCTTAAGATCCAACTAACCACTCCTTGCCATATACCAAAGGATGTGTTACCATTACACAAGTATACGTCCTCGTGTTTACAGCAGCTTTATTCACAACAGACAGAAACTGGAAACAACACTAATGTCTCTCAACCAAAGAATGAATACATAGTACATTTCACAGTGGAGTAGGACTCAGCTATTAAAAACAAGTATATTTAGGGTAAATGGATGGAACTAGGAAATACCATCCTAAGTGAGGTAACCCATATCCAGAAAGACATATGTAATATGTACTCAGTTATAAGTAGATATTAGTCATAAATCACAGGATAACCATGCTACAGTGCATACACCCAAAGAAGCTAAGTAACAAGGAAGATCCAATGGTGGAGCACTTGAATCTCACTGAAAAGATGAAATAGATTATAGATATTAGGAGTGGATGAAGGGATGGCATTTGGTGGGAGAAGATTGGGGATGAGAATAGGAGGTATGAGGTGGGAGGAGGACAGAGTGACAACTGGAATAGAGTACTGACATTGGAGAGGGGGCATCTCTGGGATGAACTAGAAATTTTGGACAGGGGAAACTTCCAGGAATCTATGAAGGTGACCCTACCTAAGACTCCTAGCAGCAGAAAATATGGAACCTAAAATGCCCACCCCCTGTAACCAAGCAAGACTTCCAATGGAGAGATGTTGGATATACTTGCAGACAGGTGACTAGCATAACTGTCCTCTGAGAGGTTTTCTCCAGCATCTGATGGAAACAGATGCAAAGATCCACAGCTAAAACTTAGCATAACTCCAGAAATCGTGTGGAAGAAGGGGAGGAAGGCTTGAAGGATCCAGAGAGGCCAAGGACAACACAAAACACCTCCAGAATCAAATAACCCAGACCTATAAGGGCTTATAGAGTGTTAACTCCCATCCAAAGAGCATGCATGGCAGGAACCTAGGCCCCCTACACATATGTAACAGATGTGCAGCTGGGTCCTTATGTGGCAACTCTAACAACTGGAACAGGAGCTATCTCTGACTTTGTTGCCTGTCTTTAGATTTCTTTCCCCTAACTAGACTACCTTGTCTAGCCTCAAAAGATGTGCCTATTCCTATTGCAACTTGAAATGCCAAGGCATGTTGATATCCATGTGAGGGTTCCACTTCTCTGAGGAGAAAGGGTGAAAAACTTGGGGAAAGGAACAGGAAGAAGGAGGGACTAAGAGGAAAGGAGAGAGGGACCTATATTTGTGACATAAAGTAAATCAATAAATTAATTAATACAAAAGTAAAGATGAACTTTTTATTTGTTATAGATCTATAGTCTATATTGCCGCATCCCCAAATTCAAGTGTTGATAAATTTTACATTATAAAGCACATGTTTTTTTAATTTTCTTCTGGTTTGTTTGCTTATGTTACACAAGTCATGGGGGACATATGAAGAAATTCACATTCATGCAGCTGCTATTATTCCAAGGCAACTGGAACTCACTCTACAGACCAGGTTGACCTGGAACTCAGCTGTCTTCTTGCCTCTGCCTCCCAAGTGTTGCCACTACATCTCAACCTATGGTGTGATTGGACATTGAGATTTTTGGAAGATGAGTGTGTTTCAGTGACACCAAGAGAATAGAACTTTTGATGGGATGCATGTCATTTTTAAAAGACAAGAGAGCTCTATTCTCTTCCCTCTTTTTCCAGACTAGCACAAAGAAAAGGCCAACTGAACCACATCAGGAAAAAGGTAATAGATAAAGGGAACAGACACAAATAGGAACAAAGTTAATAGGTAAAGGTAATAGGTAGAAGAAATCTATCTACCAACCTTTTGATCTGGGAATTCACAGCCTCACCAGCTGTAAAAGATAATGATTTATTGCTTAAAACACATTTTCTATGGTATTCTGTAGATGAAGTAAGCTGAATAAAAATATACATTGGCAGATTTGTGCTTATGGTGTTCATATTTTAAGTAAAAATATGAAATAGAAAAGGATGTTAGAGGAGACCAGTTTCTTCCTGTTTTTTGTTTGTTTTTGGGGGCAAGGAAAATTAAGCAAATATTCAGGTAATATTAATTAATTTATTTACAAGTTATACTCATCCAAAAATTACAAACTTTCATCCAGCTTTTGATTTATTTTCATGCCTTGGAATAATTGTGCTTAATGATTTAGAAAGAGAAGTACACAAGTGTTCTTGCATCTTTATAGATAAATAAATATCAATCATATATGCAAAATAATTTCAAAACTTTTGATAGCATTTCTTGCCACATTTTCTGACACCTATTTGCAAAAGATCAACTCATTAGCACATGACATTAATTAAAATTTTAGGCAAAATTGTGATTTCTTCATGTGATGAGAGATAATTCACATATAACTACTTAGCATATATGATTTTAACCTTCAAAGATGAAATAGACTACAGTATTCAGAATAACTTATAGGAATGAAGTAACACTAATTCATCTGTATAGGGTAGACTCAGCTTTATTGTCTTAGGAGTTGAAAAGATAATAAGCATTTGAAATGCAGTAGAACTGCTAATTGGCTAATGTCACACTTACAATTTTTATGTCTATTTGATAATAACAGCTTTAGTTCCATCTCATTATATGAGCACCTAAGACAATTTTCCATAAAATCAAGAAAGACAATATATGTTTAGAAAGCAAGTTTAGAGAAAAACTAAGACCAGACACATATTGAGTAGTATCAAGTTAAATGTGGAAGAGAAATATATTTTGATAATAATACAATTTTCGTGAATAAACAACACAGATCAGGAAATAGATGCAAATGGCACGACAGGAAAACCTCTGCTGAGGCAGAAGGTAAAATTCACAATTGCAATATTGCTCAACAACTTCAGCTTCCCTTTCTCCAAGATATTTAAAGGTCTCTGAGTAAAGAAGAGACAATCCCTTGATGTTTTGCACTTTAGCTAGCAGCTCATTAGAAGAGACAACTGGTAGCACTTTCAATTAGGTGTGCTTAGCTCCTACATATGCACTGAATTCATGTGGAAAGATCCATTGCTGCGTGGTAATTACAGAGAAGAGTGTGATGGCACATTCCAGGTTCCATAAATACAGCTGGGTACTCTCAGGGGGAACTGGAAGGACTTGACCAAGTTCCTCCCAATGACATGTTCGTTGCGCCTCTTAAAATTTAAAGCTTTCTTTTATCGTTATCTTCTTATCAGAGCAAAAATGGAAAGTCAAGATAAGTATAAAAATCACTATATTTATTTTGAAGTAGTAAATTATACCACATTAAAATTTTAAGATATTTGAAACACTACTCCTTTTAGTCTTTTATGGTGTAGTAGTGGTGTGTGTGTGTGTGTGTTTGTGTGTGTATGTGTGTGTGTGTGTGTTAACCTAGGTGAGAGTAAGTCTTGCAATCAAACTAAATTCTCCTGCTTGTTCAGCAAGTGTTTTACTGTCTGAGCTGCCTCCCTTGCTAAGCTATTCAACTCCCGGGCATTTATTTACCCATGATTCTGTATTATACTAGAGAGATGATTAGACATTTGTGTTCATCACTGATCTATTGTTATCTAGGAAGCAAAATCAATTTAGATATCCATTAACTATACTGGTAATAAAACAGGTAATAAAATGTGGTCCATATACACAATGAACTTTTATTCAACTTCAAAGTAAAGTGCAATCACAATATTTCCAGGAAATGGATATAACTAGGGAAAATATACTTTGCAAGGTAACCAGGTCCAGGTAGACATATAGCACCTGTTTGATCTCATATGTGTATCTTAGCATCAAATGTTTAGATCTATGTTTGACAATTGTGACATTTATAGAAGTCAGGTAAATAAAAAGGGTATATTGGAGTTGGTAAAATAATTTGCAAGGATATGGTTGATAACAAAATATAGGCAGCATTTAAATGAGAAGGGCAGTTACTTGGTAGAAAGGTTAAAGCAGAAGATAGCATTAGAAGTGATTAGATATATAAAATTAACTAAAAACAAGGTATATATGAAAATAGTACTATTTAGTAAGCCAATTGAAATGTATTTTTAAAAAGGAATGAGAAGGGAGTTGTGTTCTATGGCTGAATATTGCTGTTCTTCAAAGAGATGGGTTATAAGCAAAAGTTCTAGTGCCGTATTTGAGATACCTCCTTATTAAAAAAAAATGATCATGAAGAGTCCAGAACTGTACATTCTACCCCCCCCCCCACAAGGTAGTCAAAAGAAACCTTGAAAAGATCTGGAAGCTTCTTTGACAGCTAGGTTTCATAGTTCAAGAAGGTGCTATACTGACTGCTGGAGGCTAAAGGGCATCAAAAAAATGACTCAGCTCTGAACCCTGGGAACCAACCTGACAAGCCAAATGCACTGGCAATTGTAGTTCAACTTTTCTTGGGGTAATCAGTCACTCTCTGACTGGGTTTGAAGCTCACTCCTCTCAGGAAACTTCATGAATGTTTCTGTAAACATGGTCAAAAAACATGGGTAAAGAGGAATTGTGTGGGCAATTTACTACTTTGTTTAGCTAAATTGTCATGGTAGTTTTAAATAGGTATGTTTGCCTATATAGCTTTCTCTTTACAGTGAACGGTAGTGAATGCAGAGACTCATGGCTACATAAGGTGTTGAAACATAAGTGATTTTTGAGAGTTTAGTCATAAACTCTACATTTATACCATCTCATTAAGGCATGGGGATATCTTGGAATGGAGGGTGAGAAAGCATGCCAGATGATAAAGGAAGTGACTCGAATTGTCATCCTTTGATCACTATACAGCCATTGTAGCCATAATCTCAACAGGAGACACACGCCCGCATCGGGCCTACACATAACTGGCTCTTTCCTAATCAATCATGAGAGGGGCTATATGTCCCTACTCCATCCTGATGAACTATTGGCTACTCCTGAATTCTGGATCAGAGCCAACCACTGGTAACACTAGATAACTTCAAATCTACTCTCTCACAGACAACCATATTTGAACTCAGTAGGAGAAATTAAGAGGCCTTGGAGAGAAATAAGATATAGTGTCAGTAAGTGTAATCTGGACACATTATACACATATATAGAATTGTTAAAAATGAAATTTAGTGAAAATCGTCAAAACTGTGTCTGTGAACATTTCTGTTCATAACCTTTGGAATAGAAAACTAATCTATTGGTTCTAAGGCAATCTTCACCCTTTCACAATATAGGGCAATGAATTCCTATCTTTTTTTTTATGTTTCTCATTTCCAAATTTCTTAGAGAACACGTATCAACATCGTTATGAACCATATGAAATTTAAGGTAGTGGAACTGCTAGAACCTGCTACATGTGATACCCTGAAGCCAGATGCCTGTGGTCACAGCTTTTATTTTCAGCATGTTTTGTCACACACACATCTCTTTGTGTCTGGAATTATTTGGAAAACATTTGGGACTTTACTTTTGCTGATCTTATCCATGTTTTAATTCACCTAAATTATGTGAGCAAAATGTCATTCTAGGCAGGTCTACCCCAGTCAGAAGAACATATTAAAACTTTTAATTTAAGTGCTTAGCTAAAAATATCACCTTTGACTTATCATTAGATAAAATATGAAGTGAAATAATTATACTTTGAAAACTCCTGAATTTTTCTCTCTTTACAGAAACCCAACCTCTTGGCTATAACTAGTCCAAGGATAAGAAATTCCATTAGATTAGTACTTGAGTGATTGGTTAGAAATTAGACAAATCTTTTGAAGCTAAGGGGTCTGAAGCATTTACTTTTGGGGTACTGTTTTTGTTTTTATAAGGATTAACAGTGTTCTCCTTAGAAAGGTGTGATTCCTGTTTACTTAACCACTAAAAAGTGTTTGGTACCTCATTCTTTTGTTTACGTTCTTTTTAATGAATTCACTGGAGTTATGCAGAAGAGGTAGATATTTGTATGAGAAGTCAGTGTAAGTTCACAACCTTTTCTATATCTCTCTCATTTACAGAGGTCATTGTGGCTAAGTAAAATAATGGCAATGAAAAAAAATCTACTTTTGAAGGAAGAATAAATTAGAATTTATACTTTTTTGAAAGTTAAAGAGGAGTAGTTGTTGAATTGCCAAGTTTGGACCTGAGAGCATGAGGGAAATGTTTCGTTGACATTTCGTTCGAAATAATTCAGCTTGACAAGATTAAAATATGTATTCTTCTTCTTACAAATACTAGTTTTGAAGGATTCATACTATTTTATGCAACCAGCAAAAATAATTATATGTTAACTGATAGTGAAATAAGGGAGCTTTTCTCTTTTGTTTCTTTGTATTGTGACATATTTTATTTTGAAATTCAACTTCTCACATTTGGATAGGAACAGAGTATGTTCTTTAAATCCTGGTAAGGAAAACATGCAGAATGGGTTTGGATTAGAGGACAGAAGGCAACTCTCGGAGTAGCAAGCCAGTTTTCACGAGGGGGCGTTGTGCTCCCCAGCGCCCATCTGGAAACATGAGAACAGACCTTCAACCAGGTTTCCACCCCAAGCACTCACAGATACAGAGCAAGGATAAGGTGTTCCCAGGGTAGATGCAGCATGGCCCCATCATAAACTGCATAGACATGGTGTTCTAGCTGGATATTTCACCAATTCTTCACAGATGAAAAGGGGATAACATTCTGACTCATACAGAAATCATCATTCAATTATAGACATTATATTAAATAATACGTATTTATTAATAAAGCAACTATTTAATGGCATGAGCCATTGTGTTTATTTTATGGGGAAAAAGAACAACGAATTTTTTTTTACATATATATCTAACTCAGTAACATATAAATGTACCTTAATATGGAGAGCAGTGAAAATACATGACAGTGAACACTGAGCAAAGGCAGCATTTAGGTCATGGTCTTATGTTTGAAAACTTCCTAAATATTTTTCCAGTAGGCGATATGTACTTCAGTTAAGAAAGTTTTGTTCCACATGGTCACTTCAATAGCACAGATTTTAGTTGTTGGGTTATTTAAAATAAAGGAGACCATGAAATTGGGAGGATGGGATGGAAGGAAAATGAGTAGTAGTAGAAGTGGGGGGATTGGGAAGTAGATAAGAACAAAATACTGTGTATATATGTTTGACATTCTCAAAGGATATGTCAAAAATCAAAACTTCAAACGTCAAAATATCAAACTTCCATTTTCTTACTTCTGTTCATATTCTTATTTGAAATTCTGGGCACACTTAGGATCTAGCGCCATGCATGTATGATTTACACTTAATAGCTAACTATTATTTTCCTCATGCTACATGGTTCATGGCTTAACTTCTCATCGATAGATCTGTTGTAAAATGATGAAACCCTTTCTTCATGGTGAATGCTGATAGCTTCATTGTTTGTTTTTGTTTGTTTGTTTTTTGTTTGGTTTGGTTTTGTTTTTGTTTTTTGAGACAGGGTTTCTCTGTATAGACCTGGCTGTCCTGGAACTCACTTTGTAGACCAGGCTGGCCTTGAACTCAGAAATCTGCCTGCCTCTGCCTCCCAAGTGCTGGGATTAAAGGTGTGCGCCACCACTGCCCGGCGATAGCTTCATTTGTAATTCTAATATTCAATAGGACTTATTAATGCATTGACATTATAAAGAGAAAATAAAGTCACTTAAATTTTTGAATACAGGGTTAGTAATTATAATTTATGCTTAATTGATCTAATAAGTATTTTCTTTTGTATACAATAAAATACAATCAAAATTATGTAAAACTTTTCCTTTTGTAAAGTTCTCTATGTATGACATTACATACTATATATTTACTATATATACTATATATATTTATAGATGTAATTACATATCTATAATATACATCAGAATATTTCTAATCTCAATATTAGCACTGAAGCTAGATGAGATGAGATGCAAATCATGACTATAAAAGGAAATTTTTCTGTCATTAAAAACGTAAAATATGTTGCAATTTGTAAGTAATGATTTAGTAGTCATTGCTTTTTTAAATTATAAAAACTTGATCATTCCATCAGCGTGAATATAAGTTTAAGAACCTTTTATTATGCTTGATATACTATTTGCTGCCTTTGAAAACATGACACCACACATTTTCAATTTTGTCTTTAAGAATGTATATTTAACACATAGTGAGTAAAATTTATTTTTTTAATTTATTTATTTATTTATTTTTGAGACACGATTTCTCTGTGTAGCCCTGGCTGTCCTGGAACTCACTCTGTAGACCAGGCTGGCCTTGAACTCAGAAATATACCTGCCTCTACCTCCCAAGTTCTGGGACTAAATGCATGCACTACCACTGCCTGTGTAAAAATTATTTTTAACTACTTTCAATTTGACTTTTTTAAGTACTTAGACTTACTGTTTATGGGCATACATATACATTATTATCTTAGAGTATGTGGACGTACAGGTGAGCTGAAGAAGCACGAAGTTCATTTCATCTGAGTATACTTCAGTTAAAGACAATATGAGTAAAAACAATTACAGAATGATTTAATTAAAATGCCATGTTTTATTAGTTAATTTTCTGTTGCTATGGTAAACTTATGTCAAGACAATTTGTTGGGGGTTTTTGTTTGTTTGTTTAGTTGGTTGGTTGGTTGGTTTTTTATTTTTGGTTTTTTCGAGCCAGGGTTTATAGCCTTGGCTGTCCTGGAACTCACTTTGTAGAACAGACTGGCCTCGAACTCAGAAATCTGCCTGCCTCTGCCTCCCAAGTGCTGGTATTAAAGGAGTATGCCACCACCTCCTGGCTTGCAAAGATCATTTGTAAAGGAAAGCGTTTATGAGGGATTCTGGTTCCAGAGAGAGAATCCATAATGCGGCAGGAAGAAGCCAATGAGGAGCTTGAGAGATCACATTTTCAACTACAAACACACAGCAGAAAAAAAGTGAACTGGAAATGGGCATGATTGAGGAGATGAACTCTCAACAATCACTGACATACTTTGTTCAGCAATGTTCTGACTGCTTCTCCAAGCAGCTCCAATAGCTGGTGACGAAGTATTCAAATCCATGAGACTACAGGGGACATTTCTAAGTCAAATCAATATAGATATCTTAGTCATTTTAGCCTAAATGGTTGGAAGCATCAGGGAAGCCTCTGTGTCCAGCTTTTCTCTTTGTTGACTTTCCTATGAAGCTCAGGGTAGTAAAATGGATGGCATGGTTGAGTCATGAATTTTTCTAGGAATGTATAAGGAGCTGCAAGTCTTTTATTCTACATTTATATAGAATCAAAACACTTATTGGACTACATTATATGATCGTTTTTCAAAATAGAAAGATATATTTCGATTGGCTTAGGAAGAATATACCCATTATAGTTGTATAAAAGGAGAGAAAAAATATAGAATAACAGTGAAAGTTAGTAGATCACCAGTAACAATGACAACTACATATACATATATACAACCAGATACCACTAAGGTAATTACTACTAATAGAGCATTCAACGAAGCCCTGATGTTATAGGAAGGTGAAAGTTCAGCCATTCCATTGATTGTATTGATTCCCAGGAGGCTCAGAAATGATGTAAGCTGGCAAGTATTTGGTGAGAGGTGTTTAGGGATGTTCTATATAGATTCATTGCCAACGTATCAGAATTGATACAGAATTATTGGGGAGAATTAATTAAATAAAACATTGATCTTCTGATTCTAATTTGCAGTGGCATATGAACTTGGAAATTGAATAAGGATGAAAGACTGAAGGGAAAGATAACGAAATGCAAATGCTTTCTGATGAAAGTGTCTATACATTTTCAGAAGACAGGAAAAGGTTGGATACCGGAGGTGAGTAGGTAGATCGTGACTGGAGGTATACAGTTCAAGTGAAAGAAAAGTATTGCTTTCCTTACCATACTGATAATGGGCTTTTGCCACAAGTTATGGCTTCTGCTTTAGCTCTAAGAAATGGAATAAATCATCTGGTAAACAGATGATCCTAGAATCTGACTTGTTTCTCAGCTGAATAAACTTAGGAAACCAATGATATGGATTATCTCAGAACAGAAGATTCCATAAACCACTATACCAAGCACAACACACTTGTTGTGTTGTCCCCTTCCCCCATAAAACCTGTCTCCAGGCCTATCTGTCCATGCTTCTGCAGGACCTGCCTAAACTGCAGCTTCAGCCACACTGAAGTGGCAGATGCTCTTCTGCCTCTCCTCCATGCTTAACTGTGATAATTACCTTCCTTTGTTCTTGGAATTGGAAGCTTTTTGTAACTGAGAGACTAAAATAAATAAATAAATAAATAAAAAACTAAATAAATTACAGAAGGATAACTTTAAAGACTTGCCTTCAAAAATGAGATTAATATACAACTGTCCATGATTCAGAAGCAAGCAGCTCTGTTTGAGAGAAGAAACAGTAGCTAGCTTATAGTTTGTGATTCTTCCAAATTATCAAAACTACTCATGGTCAAAACTACTCATGGTCAAATTGCCTTCGTGAAAATGTAGATAGGAAATAGAATAATGCATCTGAGAATATATGGCCCAGGTTCTTTGGCAGATTGGCATCGGTTTTCAGTTTCTTTTGTTTTTTGTTTGTTTGTTTGTTTGGTTTTTTTTTTAAGACAGAGTTTCTCTTTGTAGCCTGGTTGTCCTGGAACACTCTGTAGACCTGGCTGGCCTGGAACTCAGAAATCCACCTGCCTCTGCCTCCCAAGTGCTGGGATTAAAGGCGTGAGCCACCACTGCCTGGCTGTTTTCAGTTTCTTTCTTACCTAATGTATAAAATGATTTAAACCACTATAGAACTCATTATATAGTTAAAAATTCCAAACTGGGGCTGGAGAGATGGTGCAGCAGTTAAGAGCACTGACTGCTCTTCCAGAGGTCCTGATTCAATTCCCAGCAACCACATGGTGGCTCACAACTATCTATAATGGGATCATATGCCACCTTCTGGTGTGTCTGAAGAAAGCAATAGTGTGTTCACATCCATAAGATAAATATATCTTTAAAAATAATTCCAAATAACTATGACTGATAATTCAATATTTTCCTTGATAATGCACATATGCAAAATACATTATATATTTATTTTGTCAATAATAAGATTCATATTAACCTTTTTTCTTCTGTGCAGAGTAAGTGCAAAAATATCATAATTATATATGGGTAAAGTCAAATCTATCCTTATTTACATGTATATATTTAATCAAATTATAAGATTATTTCTTTTCAGTGGTGTTTGTAAAATCAGCTTAAAAAAAACAGTTCTTAGCTTTCTGATAATAAAGGCCAACAATATCTGCACTTTAAATCAAAGACAGAAGGACTGTAAAAGAGTGACAAAATCCAAGATAGCAAATCTCAAAATATAAAGGCAGGAGTTTTCAAATTGTTAAATCAAGTGAAGAGTAAAGAGAAGGAAAGAAAACTTGGTTTAAAAGCACTAGCATGACCATACTCTGAGAGGCTCCACACAGAAACTGACTCCGATGGATGCAGACACCCACCGCCAAACAGTGGATGGAGCTTGAGGACTCTTATAGAAGGATAGGAAGAAGAATTGCTGGCTTTTTAGGGGATAGGAGCTCCACAGGAAGACCTAGAGAATCAACTAACTTTGACTCTTGGGGCTCTCAAAGACTGAACTACCAACCAAAGAACATACACAGGCTGGACCTAGGCCCCTCTGCACCTATGTAGCAGATGTGAAGCTTGGCTTTCATGTGGGTCCTGAACAACTGTAATGGGGAATATCTCCAAAGCTGATGCCTGTATGTGGGATATGTTCTTCTAGCTGGGCTGCCTTGTCGGGCCTCACAGGGAGAGGACTTGTCTAGCAGAGATCTGAAGTGCCAGGTTGAGGTATACCCAGAGGGCCCAACTCACTCAGAGGAGAAGGTGGGGGGGAGGTAGTGTGGGAGGGGGTGACTGGGAAGGGGGCAGTGAGAAGGATGTAAAGTGAGTAAGTAAGAATCAATTAATAAATTAATTAATTAAAAGGTTACTCACTGGACATCAATCATAAAAATTACAAACCAAAATTAACTCAATTATTAACAAACAGATTTGGAAGTCTGTGAGTCAATAAAATTTGAGTAGCCCAGTCAGTATCAAAACAAAATGAACTCTCCTAATACTTTCACTTCCCTAAACAGAGCTATCTAAAATCTAAAATACAAAATAGGAGGTAAGTTGATTCTAGATTGAATTTTCAATATTTGACATTCTGTCCAGTTTGTATTCAGTCTAAAGCTACAGTGCAACAAATTTCAAGATGGTTGAATGAAAGTAATGGTCACCACTCTGCCAAGACGTTTTATATGAGTACTCACTAAATTTGACATTATAGACATAGCATTCCAACTGCTTCTCAGGGATATAACAAATGAAAGCGAAAAGAGGATATACCAGTTAAAAACAAGTGCACATAGAAGCATGAATGGCTGCCTCCATGAAAGATGGAATGGAATATGATACACGCTATGCAGTGGGAATATGCAAGGTGTTGATCATCCAAACATTTCTGAAGGGAATTTGTTTATCTCTCGCCTTCCTGTTAGAAAGAGTTAGAGCTGTCAATGAAGGTAATAAGTTAAGTCAAATGAGGTTAAAACTAATACAGAAAATGGTCAGCTCTGATACAGAACATTTGGACAGTTCAGTAATATTTCTTGGTTAGCAGAGTTAAGACAGCTGAGCTATCTAATAAGATGAGAACAGTCAAAGACCCTATTTCAGAGTTAATAGGCAGATCATTACAAGCGTTGACCAAAGCAGTCCCATACTGACCTAATCAAAATCCAGAATGGAAATTATCATAAAGTGCATGATGAACCAATTAGGCGGGAGCTGGGTTGATTCTATCTGCTCAAGTATCTCAGCTGGGAATGGTAAATTAACAACTGAAAGGAAATGAGGGAGAAAAAAAGCACTCAGAGGCAGGGACATTGGTTTAAATCCTGTAAAAGTTTCAGGGAGAGAAAGAGGAGGGGGAAGGAGGGAGGAAGGGAGAGAGAGGGAGAGGAACTCTATACTTCAATTCAAGGAAATCAAACAACTAAGAAAAATACACACACAGCATTTGGACAAGATCAAGTAGAACTATATTGGCATTCACTATCTTAGCCAGGGCTATTTATTTGGTAATGCCCTATTGGATAAGCAGCAGAGGCATCTCATACAGTCTCCCCATAAATGTCACCTCCTGAAAATGCTTCAGGATCAGTGTCCATGTGAAGTGTCTGAGCTGAAGTTGAAGATGATAGTAAACCTAACCCAACTCATTCATGTGAAACAAAGATGAAACCATAGAAATATAACTACCACCCCATGTCAGAAATGATGGCTCGGCTTCGGCCCACATTTCTGGTCTTTTACTCTTTTGCTGCTTCTTCTCTATTACATATGGCAATCCAGTTAAATACATGTTTTGGGTGCAAAGCAAAGGTTCACAAGGAAAATTTTCTACTAGGAGATGTTACAGTAGGACATATCCAGTGGAGGATGTTTTAGTAGAGTAATGGAGTTGAAAACAAACATGAGAACTGGCAGACCTGGAACTCTCGAGCATTGTGTACCTGACATAACACCTTACCATTATCACTTTACTTAGAGTTCAAGATTTGTTTTCGTTCACTTATTTAGATTATTTAGAATGTCAATAAGAAAAAGGCAGGTCTCACAGAGTTCTAAAGGGTATCTAATTTAAGAATATTCCTTCTCTAATATTTCAGTTAGAAACTGACAAGAAAATAATAATGGGGTAATTAAGTAACACAAGTATTGGCTTTGCTCTCTCAAAAATCAGACTGCTTACTAATGTCCTTTTCATGTCTTCTGGTGACTCTCCTCTGGGTTCCTGCCCTGCTTTCTCTCTCCCATTATAAGACTGTCTATACCTGTGTGTATGTCACCTCTCAAGAAATCAACTGTGAAGCCTCTGGACTGAATTGAACATGTAACATAACTCTAAGTATTTTGAAATTTCTTTACAAAAATTTAGATGGCAGAAATATTTTTGTTGACTTAGAAGACACAAGTCACATTACAATATCCAACTTAATTTGGCCACCACGATAATTTCAAATTATAGTAAAAAATTTTAGTAAAAATATAAAATATATTCAATGTTGAAAATGTGCTTCTAATAGTATGTAATCAAAAGTACTACCAGTTAAAATTAAATTGTGCTTTCACTGATTTCCAACAAAGAATTCATTTTTTTGAACATGAAAGTTCAGTATAGAATCATGTTCCTGTGCAGATAGCCTATTCTGTATTTCTCTCAATCTGGGACAGTTAAAATTATTACACATACCTCTTCATGTTGTTTCTTACTTTACCATGATGAAGTAAATTTCACTTAAGGTTAGTACAATAAATCAACATGGATATATTACAATCAGACACACTTAAACTAGAAAGACAACTTCAAGCAATTGGGAATTATGTGCTTGGTTGCAGGCCAGTTCTGAGCCTCTGTCAATTTCCAATAATGAGAATATTATCTTTAGGTTACTTCAAGAAAAAGAATGGATAAAAATAAATAAATAAATAAATAAATAAATAAATATAGGTGAATGGATGTAAATGGAAGCATGGTGACTGGAACAGCAATGCTTTTTGAGCCCCAGGCATGCATGAGTTTTCTGACTCAACAACAAAGAACTGAATTCCAGAAAATTCAATGGAAAACCCCTGTGAACTGTGTAGCTGGTGTAGCAAGCAAGTCAAATACTATTTTTTATTGGTAAAAAAGATGATCTGATAGGAAGCTGGATAAAATAGGCTCCTTACTACTGGAAAACTATTGGAAAACTAGAGAATGGGTAAAATTCTTCAGATTTGCTGGTATCTTCAAGAAAAGGCAAAAGGTTGAAAAATGGATTTAAAAAAAATGTGGCACATTTATACAGAGAACTATTTGTCACCAGTTTAACAAATATATAATGGAAATTTCAGGTGAATGAGTCTAACCTGAAAAAAACTATCCTGAATGAAGTAACTCTGACCCAGAAAGACAAATATTAAATGTATTTACTTATATACAGACTTAGAGAGATTAGGTAAAGATAAGGAATTTAGGGGGGTTTCATATATCTCCCTTGGAAGAGGAAACATAATACACTTTGCTGGTGAGGTATGAGCAGGTTTGGATGGGAGGCATCAGGTAAGGGGAGGGATGGGATAAAGGGAGAGAGTGGGGTTAGAGACAACTGGAGTTGGAAAGCATTCAGGGAGCAATGTAGAAACCCAGTGCAGTAGAAACTTCCTAAAATCTATGAGGGTGATTCTAGTGAAGAATCCTAGTAATGGAGGATGAAGAGTCTGAACTGGCCATCTATTGTAGCTAAGCAAGGCATCCAGGAGTGGAACTGAGTGGCATGGTTCAGTTGTTAACCAAGGTGGTCTTGTGGAGATTCCCAAACAACTCAGGCTAATGTTAGGACAAAGGGAAGCCCTCTGCAAACTGACAGTGAGCTGTATTGCCTAGGAAAACATCTGCTCAGCTTATTGAATGTGAGGAGGGTAAGTTGGTGCCTTCCTGTAACTTTCATCCTATGTTCTAGTCTCTTTGGTGAAGGAAGGTACTCTGCAATCTACTAAAACAAATGTGGAGACTAACTCAGCTACAAAACCTTTGACCTACAATCTATCCTGCTTGCAAGATGTGCTGGGACTATGATGGCAGAGAACTTGTGGGAGTGGCTAAATAATGTCTAATTTAACATGATTCTTACTCTACGAGAGGGGGGCCGAGACCAACAGTACTTAGAGGAGCTAGAGACTGGAGAGCAAAGAGACACAGAGTAGAACCACACATTACCAGTGTGAAAATAAGATCAATGAAATGATGACTGATGACATTATGCTATATTCCTAGATTACCTTGTCCAATCTTCGTCAGAGAGTCTTCCTCTGGTAGCAGATGGGAGAAGGTGCAGTGTCCCACAGACAGACTATGCTAAGAGAGGTATTTAATTAAAAGTATTCATCATATCCCTCCCCTCAGCATTTGAGAATCCCACGAAAGACAAACAAGAAAGATTGTAGGGTTCTGGGGGATTGAGGACACCAGGGGAAGATGGCCCACTGAGAGTCAACAAAGCAGGGCACATATGGACTCAGAGTCTAGAATGGCAAGCACAGGGTCTGCAAGTGTCTGCAGCAGGCACTTTGCATATATGTTGTGCCTGTTAGCTTGGTCTCTTTATGGTGCTCTTAAGTGTGGGGCAGGTATATTCTGTCTTTTTCATGATCTTGGGTCTCTTTTCCTTCAATCTAGTTGCCTTGTCCAAATTTAGTGTGAGGGCATTTGCCCTGTCTTATTGTATTTTGTTTTGTAGTATTTGACTGTTGTCTTTTGGAAGACTGTTTTTTCCAAAGGGAGATGTGGAAGGAAGGAAAACTGTGGTCTGATGTATGTGAGAAGAATCTATTAAAGAAAAGAGGCAAAAGGTATTAATTGTTATTTTATAGAAGAGACCCACTCTTCTCAGAGTGGCAGCTCATTTGAGAATAGAAAGTGGAAGCATTTTGAGTGCTGCAGTTACTAAACCAACATGAAAACACTAAAATTGAAACTAGTGACAGAATTCCATCCCTGGATCATGCAGTTTTCTGCTGGACATCCTTGGACTCTGGTTCCTCTCAAACACCCTATATGCTCATAGGAAGACTGAAATGTAAAGCCATTCTAGCAGCAAAGTAATTGACGGATAAATATTATTGACTGCATTTAACAGAGTTTCTTAAGAACATGGAGACCTGTGCTTGGTCCAAGAGGCCAGGCTTGATGTGTTGCAACTGTGATGGACATGCAGTCTTCACTCTCTCCAACAGTGTTGCCTCAAGTTTTTGCCTTTTTTTTCTGTCTTTCTTCTTCTTCTTCTCTCTCTGTCTTTTTTTTTTTTTTTGTCAGAAAAAATTATGAAAGTGTCAGTTTCCTTTTGCAGTTAATTCAGGAGAGATTCTCAATTCGAGCCGGGCACATTTTCATGCAAATACAGCAGCCCAGTTTCCAGCCCCCTAATAGCTTCTTACAAATGATGTGCCATTACAACGAGGTTTATTTAAACAAATTTAATACATCTTTAATCAAGCTGGAGAGCATTTTCAAAGGTCACGCTCCAAATCGGGATCACTGTACTGAGCTTATCAAAGTATTAGCTTAAGGGGGAGGGAGAATTATTTCTTGGACAAGTAATTTTAGGCAAATCTTTATTTACATTTTTATTCAGTTATTAAATTTTATTCCTTTCCCTCCTCCTTCCAGTCTCCATTTATGAACCTATAAGAAAGTCTGCAAATGGAGCTATAAGCGTATCACTGCAGCCAGGCCTTCTAGAGCAACGTCTTTGAACACAGAGTCTGAAAGGCAAGGACAAGAGACCAGGCGTTTTCAATGTCAGAGATAATCTTTTCGTGCGTCTAAAGCATCTTTCCCAAAGGTCTCACATCAGGCTCTGTATGCACTGCTGAAATCCTAATGTACCAATTCTTCAGTGGTTAAGTGAAAGAAGCAGCGAGACTTGCTCTAATGTAGACTTTCAGTCTTTCCATTTTTCTGTTTCTGATCATTTCCTGTTTTGCCATCTGCTCCCTCTTTCCCCCTCAGTGTGTACTACTGATATGACATTGTGCCAAACGCTGTGTTGTCTTAGTATTGTTAAAACTTCCACTATATATCCCTTTTAACACAAACTTGACTGTCCAGCTCTCCCTAAGTTTTACATCTTTTCCATGAATATTTGTAAGAAAAAATGATCAGTTTGAAAGAACTAGGAAAAATTAGTTTATGTTTGGTACAAATTTTTTTTAACAAATTCCAGGATCAAGAACCAATTCACACAGTCTCAATGATAGTAGAACATGTGTGTTTTTTTTTTTTAATCAGGGATTGCAATTCCATAAAATTCTATTCATTACATGACTGAAAAAATTATAATTCAACCTTCAAATTAAAGTAGAATGGCGCTCTGCAAAACATGAGTATTTGACAATAAGAGATGGATGATTGAGGATATTATCCCTCCTTACACAAAGACTCTCAAATTCTAAAACCATGACACAAAAGAGCAAACAATATTTAGTCACAAAAGGAAAAGCAAATAGCTATGCTATCAAATCTATTTTATAGTCTTAATTCACTACCCCGAATTGCTTATAAGGTTACCAAAACTAGAACACTCACATGAAAAGAAAACAAGAGGGGTAGTTATTATAGGTTTATACAACACACTATGACAGCATACATAGAAGGGGTTTGCCCAGAGCCTTTCAACAAAGTACATATGAAAGGAGGGAAATTTACACTTTGGAAAGCAAGGCATATTTGGAGATGTTTTCTCTTTTTTGTATATGATTATCCCACATGTCTGAAGGTTCAGAGCAGTATTTTCAAGGGATATGATTCAGAAGTGAAATACATAATGTGTAGTAGACTTATGTGATGTTAATTTTGGGCCAATGAGATTACATTCTGTTTCAAAAGATGGTGTATGAAAAATTATCTTAAGCTTAACTACCACGAATAAATGATTCACCATCCTTTCTGTCATCTTCACAGAAACTTTACAGCTTCTGGTGATTTGTATCATCATTAGTTCCTGATCAGACTACACGATACAGACAATGCCAGCTTCTCTACAATGCTTACCCTTAACAAGAATGGTTGGATTCAAGCTTCACTCTCAGTGACATTTGTTTTTCTCAACTCAGTCAAGCTCACTTCTCCCTCCTCTTCATGAATTTCTAATATTAAACTCTAGAAATAATGACATAAGAATCATAGTGCCTGTGGTATAAACAATTCTTATTTCTTTACTAAAAAGAATATGGGACATGTTGTAATTAACTCTTTCAAGCCTGGTGTTCAGATTCCTCATTTTTTTTTTTTAGAGTCTTAGAAATTTATAGCTTCTTCTACTCACTGAAGATATTATGATCTATTAAATATGGTCAGAGAGTTAAAAACTCGTATTAGAAGGTGTGGGAAATGATTGAGAAGGAAGAACATTCAAATTCTGAAATAGCAGCACCAAGTTTCTCATTTATTTTCCAGCAATGTTAGTCATTCATCCTCTCTAAGCCCAGTTTGAAGGACGGAGATCCATTCATTTATCCCTTCATTCTTCCAGAAAGCATTTATCAGGTGTGTGCCTTGTGCTTTGCATAAATGAATAATTCCTCTAGGAAATTCCAGTCTAGTGGGGTAGCTGATTTAAATTTCATACATGTGTGTAAAGACCTAGACTTGAGCTACCAGTTGTCTCCTGAGATGCCAAAGTTCCTAATCTCTACAGATCAAATGACATTAACCTGTCGTAGGTGATGAATATGCATTTAGGAGGAGGAAGAGGAAGTCATTTTAAACAAGAAAAAAGAAATATATTTAAAACACGAAGACATGAAACACTTTCTCTAGAGACTGAAAATTTCTTTGGTCTGGTAAAATGAAGGTAGGCTATGAGTTAAGGAATGAAAATAGGAAATATTAAGTTGATTATAATCCTTTTCTTAATGAAAATAGAGTATAAGTTTTCATTTGTCTGCTCTTAAAACAAATGGAACACAAAGAGAAATTTATAATTCAAGGGTTACATGAGTATCAGAGATGTAAGTAGCAACTGAGACAAGGAAATCACTTTTAAAAGTCAACAAAGAAAGTAAAAGTCATGGGCAGAATGAAGAGGCTGTTCTAAGTTTAGGCCACAGTATTTATGCTATGAGGTTGAAAATGCAGTGATATTATGGTCATAAATATATTTTTATAAGAAAAAATAAACTCAGTGAGAAAGTCATAGTAAAAATTTCCAAAGGTATTCATTGTTTCAAGTATAAATGTCAACAGGCTCGAAAAATATGTCATTGGAATGTGGGTCATCTCTTGATTTTGAAGATTTACATACATGGTGTGTGTGTGTGTGTGTGTGTGTGTGTGTGTGTGTGTGTGTGTGTGTGTGTGTGTATGGAGTGAAACTTGGAAGATTAGTAACTTTTCTGGCTTTGGTTTTTTTTTTTTTTAATTTTTTTCAATTTTCTATTAGCTATTTTCTTCATTTACATTTCAAATGCTTTCCCGAAAGTTCCCTATACCCTACCCCTGCCCTGCTCCCCTACCCACGCACGCCCACTTCTTGGCCCTGGCATTCCCCTGTACTGGGGCATATAAAGTTTGGGAAGACCAAGGGGCTTCTCTTCACAATAATGACCAACTAGGCCATCTTCTGCTACATATGCAGCTAGAGAAACGAGTTCTAGGAGTACTGGTTAGTTCATATTGTTGTTCCACCCATATTGTTGCAGTCTCCTTCAGCTCCTAGGGTACTTTCTCTAGCTCCTCCATTGGGAGCCCTGTGTTCCATCCAATAGATGACTGTGAACATCCACTTCTGTCTTTGCCAGGCACTGGCATTGCCTCACAAAAGAGAGCAATATCAGGGTCCTTTCAGCAAAATCTTGCTGGCATATGCAATAATGTCTGTGTTTGGTGGCTGATTATGGGATGGATCCCCTGGTAGGATAGTCTGTGAATGGTCCATCCTTTCCTCTTATCTCCAAACTTTGTCTCTGTAACTCCTTTCATAGGTATTTTGTTCCCTATTCTAAGGAGGAATGAAGTATCCACATGTTGGTCTTTGTTCTTGATTTCCTTGTGTTTTGCAAATTGTATCTGGGGTATTCTAAGTTTCTGAATGACTTCTTTTGTGACTGGGTTACCTCACTCTGGCTTTGACTTTTCATATTAGTATGTATTAGGTTCAAACACTCTTGCAGGGTTAGAAAGCATAATGAAATGTGTATGGATTCCTAACTTTAACATAAGAGCTGGCTATGTTGTCAAGTATCTCAAAATACTCTCAAAATACAGTCTTGGGGCATAAGAATGGGATTGATAACCCAGAATACACTGCTTGACAGTATAGTCAATTTAGTATGTCCCATGAAAGACATTGCCACAAAAAATATGAGTGAACTAAAATAAGAGACTCGATATGAGGTTTTGGTTTCCACATACACGTGGAATGTACATGGATACTCCTACATACAGATACATATACATTAGTACATACATACATGTATGTATATATACATGCACATACACCTGCACACAACACAGTATTCTTACTACCACAGCTCCTTAATACAGTGCTAAAATGATCTCTTTCTATAGAATATGACCTAAGGGGATTACAAGATCATAGGCAAGTTAACATCATTCACCATATTTATAAGTTTCCATAATAGAAACAGTAAGCTATGACACACTCATCTAATGGATCAAATTAGAAGACTAATAACTCTACAAAATTAAAGGGAACTACTGTGAAGTAGTTCTGTCTACTAAATATGGTTTGATTTGGAAAATGATAGAAATTGAATTAAAACTTTAAGTACAAAACTACTTTTTTATTATTGAAAGAGATTTTTAAACTTAGAACAATTTTAGGTTACATTTAAAATTAAACATATATATAGAAAATTGCCATATTCTTTCTTGTCCTACAACATAACAATGATGAACAAACTAACCTTGACAAATAATTGATATTGTGGTTCTTACTTTTTGGGTAGACATGTCTGAACATCCCCTTCTCCCACATATAAGGTTAGACTACACTCACTATCCACTCACATCTAGCTTAGTGAACCAACAATTCTTGGAGTTTCAAGAGTATCAGTAACAGATCACTTCAAAGGGAGTTGACAGCTCTACTATTGGAAATTTCCCTCAAGAAGATATGACAAATCAGAAAACTAGTACATACAGGACTTCCTACAAGTTTTGCAGCCATCCAGGTTTATCTGAGTCTCTGGTCCAAAGAAATATTACCACCCCATTGAAGAGAAGCAACTACATATTGGTTTAACATTCTTGTTTTGCCTTATAAATTTTCTTACTTCCAGGCTTGCAACTTTCATTTACTTGCTGAGTCTTAATAATGTCCCTCTAGGAGGAAATAGTTATACAACCCATTGTCATATAACAAAATGAACTGTTAACATCACTGATTGCTCATGTCTTTTCAGTATAAAATACTATACTATTGTCTGGATGTATCAAGACTTAGTTATTTTATTACCTAGTAAGGAATGTCTTTGTTGCTTTCAGATTTTGATAATTACCAAGAGATATCCTATAAACAAATGTGAAGGTTGTGTCTAGGTATGTTCTCTAATTTTGAGAAGTAAACACCAAGGAATCTGTAAATCAAGTAAATACTGTCAGATCATATGGGAGAATATATATAATTTTTATTATAAGAAACTCTCAAATGTTCTTCCAAAGGACCATTGACATTTCAAATTCCCAGAAAACAATGGAGGTGAGACCCTTTTTTTTTTCACACTTGGTGTTATCAGTATTATAGATTTTCACTTTTATAATAGGAAATTATTAAACTGCTGTCTCATTGTAATTTTCATTTGTTATTCACTGATAACATACTGTGGGCCATCTCTTCAGACACATAGTTGGTCATCTTCATTCACAAGATATCTACCTAGATCGTTTCCCATTTTAATTGAGTTTTTATTTTCTTATTGCTAAATTTTATGAATTCTTTATAGTTGGCATAACAATATATTATTGATCAGGCATGCTTTTAAATATTATTTTATTTTAGTTTGTAACATGTCTTATTATTTTATTTATTGAGAAGTTTACTAAGGAATACATTTGAGATTCCCTGAATGTTAGTCAAGGGTTCTTTTAATGAACAACCTGCCCAATCTCTAGCATTTTTACTGATGGTATCTTGTTAGAACACAACAATTTGATTTTAATGAAATATAGCATATCAATAATTTGTATTGTATTTGTATAGTGTTATGTCATACAATAAAGTAAATAAGCCAGAAATATAATTTTAAGAATGATATTGCATCTTAGATCATGTTACATTTATATAGTTCAAAATGTAAACTATTCCTGTTAAGATAGTTTGAAAGAAGGACCAAAATACTAATATATTTGTGACCCAAATGTAGAAGAGATAATCTGTAGGAATGAAGTTTACTAAAATTTTGAACCAATTGGAAGGCTAACCTAACAAAGCCTGAATCCTTTAGAAGAGAAACAACTACATATTAAACCCTTTCTCACAGCTTTTTCAACACTCCAAATACATATTATTGTTTCCTATTAGAATGTACCAAACTAGAAGACAAAAAACAATGTTGAGCATTACAGAAGCAGAATTTTAAACAAAGCTTTTCAGAGTATTAAATGGAGTCGGAGCTACAAAGATAGACAGTGTACCTAAAAGATGAGAATAATAAAAAAATAAATAACTGTGTGATAGAGAGGGATGCAGGAATGAGAGAGAAAGAGAGAGACAGACAGACATAGAGTGACAAAGACAGTGTGTGAGAAACAGAGATAGAGAGCCAGAGATAGAAACAGAGAAAATACTCCTTTCTTTTCTCTTATTGTTAAGTAGAGTAGTTTTCCAGTATTTTAATAGTACTCCAAAGAAAAGGATTGTTTAAGGAGTATTTAAGACCTTTTGTTTCACCACAATAAACCATGGAAAGTTAAATATTATAGAATTTTGATCAACGAGAAGCCACATGACCAGAGGCTGACAAGAGATACCAGTTGGGTAGAGATGGGCCACATGGGTAAGCATTTGAGTAGAAGTGAGTGTCAACATAGATAAAAAAACAAGTCTCTACAAGATGTTCAAGATGTACGCAAAAGATGACACTTAAAACACAACCATGTCCTATGAATATTATTTTCATAGCAAATCATTTTGACAAAGGCTGTAATTGCCAACTAGAAAACTAGTCATCGTTTGGTTGATCTATGAAGATACAATTTGCAAAACACATGAAACTCAAGAAGAATGAAGACCAAAGTGTGGACACTTGGCCCCTTCTTAGAATTGGGAACAAAACACCCATGAAAGGAGTTACAGAGACAAAGTTTGGAGCTGAGACGAAAGGATGGACCATATAGAGATGACCATACCCAGGGTTCCATCCCATAATCAGCCTCCAAACGCTAACACCATTGCATACACTAGCAAGATTTTGCTGAAAGGACACTGATACAGCTATCTCTTGTGAGACTATGCCGGGACCTAGCACACACAGAAGTGGATGCTCACAGTCAGCTATTGGATGGATCACAGGGCCCCCAATGGGGGAGCTGGAGGAAGTACCCACGTAGCTGGGGGGATCTGCAACCCTATAGCTGGAACAACAATATGAACTAACCAGTACCCCCTGGAGTTCATGTCTCTAGCTGCATATGTATCAGAAGATGGCCTAGTCGTCCATCAGTGGAAAGAGAGGGCCATTGGTCTTGTAAACTTTATATGCCTCAGTACAGGGGAATGCCAGGGCCAAGAAGTGGGAGTGGGTGAGTAGGGGAGTGGGTGGGGGGAGGGTATGGGGGACTTTTGGGATAGCACTGGAAATTTAAATGAAGAAAATACGTAATTAAAAAATAAAATAAAATAAAAAAGAAAACTAGTCATATATCAGCGATTCTGTATTGCAGAAAGTAAATGGGTTTTTGAGAAAAAGATTTCAAAATTAATCTGAACTTCTAATTACTTATAGTGATTTGTCTGAGTCATTCTTTGCCTTTCAAACATTCTATACGATCATTTTCTTAAAAGAGAGAAAGAAGCTTGAAAATTGATTCCCAGCCTGTTCTCCTGCCATTACTCAGTGGATTTGGACATATATTTCAATGTGAGATATATTATACAAATTGATTTTAATAATGCATTCCAAATACAGATATAAATGACAATTGTTTAAGTGTTTCATACTATCTGTTCATTATTCTTAACAAATATGTGCAATTTTTCTTACTTTTTCTCTGTTATTTAATAATTAGATCCTTATAACTTTGTGATTCCCATTAGCAAAAAATAATTGAAGAGTCTCTAAAGTAAAGCATAGGAAATACATCTTGAGGAAAGTATATCATGTACACTGTATTACAAGTTTGTGGAGAAGAGATAATTTACCCCTAAATATAAAAGGATACAGTAATAAAGAGCAGGGATATTTTTTTTCAGCAAATTCATTTTCTTTGAAAACTATTGATTAAATGCACATTTATCTCTACAGGAGTGTTTTTGTTTTACTTTTTGTAAATTTAACTTCTATTTACTAGATGTATTTGTTGTCTTGTAGGCTTGCTGCTGAATAATAAGCTCACCCTTTCTAGCTCTTCCTGCACTCTGACTGGCTGGCTCCTCTCCGATGTTCTTAACTCAATCTCTTCTCCAAGCTGACTAATTCAAACTGACTTTGTTGGCTTTCACTGAATTGTTCTGCTTGGGAAAACTGCCTCTGAATTTCACAAACTGAACTGCCCTCTCTGTCCTGAATGTACTGACTGCATGAACTGAAAGAAACTGTACAAAGTCAACTGAACTGAACTGTATTCAACTGAAATGCACCAAAATTCAACTTAACTCAACTGAACTCCACTGCAGTGCACTCCACTGTACAACTAAAATTCACTTACTGATCTGCAATCCATACTTGACTCACTCTGTGCTGTTCCTCAGTAGCCTCTTTCCTGTCTGTTCTTGTGTGAGTTGGATGTATCCTATCTCTGACTTATTATGTCAAAGCTTTCATTTATTAGTCACTTTGTCTGCTCTTCAATTAGACAACACTTTCAAATATGGCGGCTTCCTTCTTTGATGCAAACTAAATTTACCTTCATTGTGTAGAATTAAAGGAGTATACTAAGGATATGTCTGTGTTTCTGCCAGAGGAATTAAAGGTATTTCATTCCAGCCAGATCACATAGACCTAGAATGAGGTGATCTTTTGCTGGAGTAGCCATAATACTGGATTAAAATGCTTCTACAACTTTTCTGTGTTTATCAATAAATCTTGTGAAGTTATAGCATCCTAAATTATTGCAATCTCACTTAACTTTTTTGAAGGTAACAATGATCAATACTGCCTATGTTGTGTATATATATATATATATATATATATATATATTCATATATATTAACAAATATCTCAACATAATCATTAGAACAGCTTAAACTGACAATGCTAATGAATTTTAATTGATATTTTTTGTTTTTATTAACAAATTAAAACAATGAATTTTTTTGATTTTACTATTTTTAAACTCTATAATAATTTTATATACCATTATTTTATGTGTGAATTAAACTATTAACTAATCAATAAGCTAAGGTATTTTTAAATTCATCCACCTTTATCATTTCATCGTTGTGTGGAAAGATATTTTATATCTAAGTGGGAAATTTCTAGTCTAAAACATAAACATTCAACAATTAAACAGCCATCTATGTGTCATGCTTGAAGATATAAGAAAGCATATATATTTATATACATTTAGACATATCTGTATATCTCTCTAAATTTTTAGTTTTGATTTCACCACCCTCAAGGTAATGTATTTCTTTATTGCAGTCATTGGCTATATCAAATATGACTGTTAAAATATCTCATCCACTTTCCATGTCAAATTCAAGTTTTATTTAAGAAATTCAACAGGAAAGTTTGCCACTGTTATATATGGATATAGAAAATGAAATAATTTAGTGAGAACATTTCTGAAAGCCAATTCCAAGGACTTAACATCAATTCATTGACATCAATCATTTACTTTGAATGAAAGCTCAGATATAGAATACACAAAATAGCTTCCATAACTGAAACCAGAGAAGAAATTGTGATAGTTTATGGGCCAGACCCCTGAGCAAAATGATCCACTAAAAAAATAAAAATAAGAAAACAGACTCTTTGCCTCACTTTCATTTGCAGTAAATGTTCTATGCTCATGTAAAGAAATTTCACAACTTCCTTCAATATTCTTTTTACTTTTTTTTTTGCTTAAAATGTCTCCAAATCAAGAAATGAAATGATACTATTTTTTTTCTTTATAACATATTCAATTTCAAAAATTTTGGAACAGGATCCACAATGGAAAATGTTCAAACTTTATCCTCTTGATAGATACTAGATAGATATTTCAGAATAAGATCAATATGTCCTCACATTTAAATAGAACATCCCATTACATAGAGCCAGGCTGTCAAGTTTGGATTGCATGTATAATCTTCTTTAAAAGAATTAATGCTTCCAAATGAGTAAGATGAAACAAAGTAGAATATCATATTCTCATTGCCAATCTATGACTTTCAAGCATTACCTTGTCAGTCCATCAGCATCAAGAAGATAGGGACATCTGCTACACTTCTCTGAGACAGCCTCATTTGCATATTTGTAAATATTAAATATAAATTTAGAAATTGATATTTCCCTTTTCTTTTAAAATGGTCATAAATCATTCACAAGTCTGAAAGTGCTGATCTGTTCCTTCCCTGGTTCTCTAGAAGTAAAGCTGTAGCTTTAAAACACTCTGTGCTATGACAATGTGCTCCAGAAGGGGCATCTTTTGATTTTCATCTCCACTTTTTTAGTTAATAAACATGTTCACAGTTGTGTTTTGTCCAGTTTTCTCTATGTGAATCATTAGACACTGATTCTTTTTCAGTTTCCTAATCAATGAATATTTGTTATTTTTTTAATTTTCTTATTTCATGTTTATTTGAAGCATTGACAGGACTGAAATAAAAATAGACTACATTTTATTCTAAGATGAAATAGAAAAAATTAGTTAACATGTATAAATTATTTGACTTCTATTGTATATACACACACATATATATATATATATATGAATATCTTAGAATAAAATTCAGTCTATTTTTATTGTCTCTAGTTCAGAATTGAATGAACACACATACACACAAAGTCACAGAGAGATACAAACACAGACACAGATAGACACAGATGCACAGAGAGAAAGACAGAGAAGTAGGAAGTAGCTATCAAAATCATCTTTTTTTTGTTCTTTTTGCTTTTCAGACACATCAAAGGCTATGCTACCCAGAACTGTACTATTATGATGAACATCCACTGAACACTATAATTTATACTTGGACTAAACTGGAAACTTATCTATGTTTCCAAAATATATTGTTTGCCAAGTAAAGGATTACAGATTATCATTTGATATGCATCAATTTTGTAAACTGATCACATTTTATGAATGTTACTTACTATTTGCTAAAAAAAATTCTTGTAAAAATTGTGTATTTGTGTGTATGTCTGCATGCCTATATATTTGTATATGTGTCTAAGTTTCTTAAGAAGGATAAGCAGTAATTTCCCCGTGAAGAGAAGGTGGCCATGGGCAACTCCTATAGCTGAGACTCATGCCCACTCCTACCACAGATGTTCTCACTGACTTGAGCCTTAACAGTGTGAGCCTAACTTAATCTGTTTTATTTTACCACTCTATTTCCTACAAATCCCTGAAGCTGTTTAAACTAGTTCTTACAAATGAAGAAGCATTTTTATCTAGTTAATAGTATTTCTTCTAAACCATGGTTAAAATGTCTTTTTAATGTCTCTTAAGTCAGATATATCCTATGTGAATATATTCTACTAAAAATGGGAAACATCAAACCAACAAACAAAAAATCACCACCAGCTGCATGCAACAAAACCCCATTTAATTGTCTGGCTCTGAGTCTCTTGATCCCCTTCTCTTGACAAGAGTTTAATTAACTTCATTTGCTCCTTTTAAAGACAACTACTAATTTTTAATAGCTTTTAGTGTCTTTCCATTACACACAACTTAGAAAAAAAACAGGAAAATTAAAAGTCATTACCAGAGGTCACTCTTACAATCTTACATATATCACCTCTGTCTTTCCACAAGTTTTTGAGACATTTTATAGCTGTAGCATAAAATGAGTGAGTAGTATAGAACCTCTTCACGTATTCTGAGCAGACACATGAAAGACAGATTGACTTGATGATAAGCTTGAAAAAGAGGATTAGAATTTACTTAATAGCCCCTCTCCCTGTTGGAAAACGTTGAAATTTATAACACTGTAACATGTGTATCCCAAAACTTGGGGTGAGAGAGTTGATGTCATAATAGAAATCATATGTATTCAGTTATGCAGGCCATGCCTTGGTAGTGGTTGACAGACAATGTTGATTGCTCAATTAATATCACTTGTAAAAGAATAGAGAAATGGCTTTTAAATTAAAAAAATAAAGTTGATTTTTTAGGTTGTCAAATATTTCAAGAAATAGAAAGGCATTTATTGAAAGCACAGTTTCTTTGAATGTTTTGTGTGTTTTTTAGAACATTTTCAGCCCTTGATGACTTTTATAGATGCCAATAGGTGGTGGCAAGGCAAGGTTCGGCTAATTTTATCAAAAGATATGGGGAAAAGGGGGAGCAATTCATTTCCTACCTAGTCAATTCGTTTTCTTCCTTATCAGACAAGCTAAGGACATTCGTTCAATAATAAAAGATCTTAATGATTAATTTCTAAGAATAACTGTTTTATAATTCAGATGGCTGTGCTCTACCCTGACTTTAAAAATGTCAACCTACTGGGATTTAGTAATTGTGTGTCTGCTATCTATGCATTTTGTGATAATAGCAGGACACCAGGACTTTACCTTCTCTGGTTGATGAGATCTCTGGCTTATGCACACTGAAAGGATCAGTCATCTGCCCCGGCCTTCCTGCAGGCATTGCAGGATGCAAGTGCAATAGCATTGTGGAGCTCTTATAGCACAGCATCCGGATTTCTG
>NW_028227257.1:134531848-134666848 GCF_978045245.1 Mus caroli
ACTAAAAGAAGAAAATTTACAACTAAGACTTTTCTGTATTCAGATATTTCCCTAAAATTTCCTTCAGACTCCTCTTCCTCTAAATGGCTGCTTGAGCTAAGGATTAAATGTAAACATCACATTAACCGCATTTCCTGAACTTAAGTCTGCTGCAGGTCAGACCAGGGCAGGGCTGACTAGGAACAGACTCCTTCTTCTTCTTTCCTCTCCCATTTAGGATGAGTTATGGAGGGTGCTTGTAGGTTGACTCTGAACATTAGTGTCCCATCTCCAATTTGAAATCTACCAGATGTTTCAATCTGAAGCATTCAAACTCTTTAAGTGAACCTCGTCAAATGTCGGATGTCACTAACATCTCAGTAGCCCACAAAAACCAAAAACCAAACAAACAAAAAATAAAAACAAACAATAAAACCCTGGATGATATAAGCGACCTTTCTTCGATATGCACAGATTACTTTTCCAGGCTCCACAGGCAATCTCCCGTGTAGGTAACACATTCACTCCTCTCATTCATTTCTGATGCAGCCTGAAGTCAGATTGCCATGATCTACTGTCTAGACACATCCAACAGCCTTCTCAGACTTCTCCCAGTAACAAGGCCAAAGACTTATTTCTAGCAACTTTCAATTTATAGCCATCATTCTTTCTTTTAAAAACATCTTATTCATTGAAAACATTCTACAGGCAAACAATTAAAAGTATTTTGGTCATATTAATACCTTACTTCTCTTTCCAGCTCTGTCCAGAACCCATGTACAGTATATTCCCCCCTCAGATTTTAGCTCCTTAAAAATGTGGTTTTAGAACCCACAGAGTTAATTAATGCTGATCATATAAAATGATGCATAGATCTTCCACTGGAGTATGGTTTGACTACCAGGGATCACTCCCTTAAAGAAAATGAAATCTTTTTACCCTAGTGGACACATCTTAATACCTCCTCAGCTGGAGATAGTGAATGAAGTTCCTCCTCCCTACATCCAGGCCAGAATGTTGGCTGTCACGATGTTGGACATCTTATATATGCGATCACTACTGTGGTTTATGAGTGCAATGGTTCTAACAGATGCAGGAGGCAATGTTAGCTCAAGACTTCTAAGCCTGTGTCTTAGAATCTCTCCTTTTCCTCTTCCTAGATCTCCCTTGAACCTTTGGCAAGAAATTGAAGAGTATAGCCATCCTATCTATGGCAGAGTACTCAGCAGAAACTTATTTTCTGCATTTAATTAGTTATGGGCTCATTTCTTTACTGTTGTCTACTGAACAGAGATTTATCTTAAGGTAATGACAGAGAACTGCACAAATCTCTCTCTCTCTCTCTCTCTCTCTCTCTCTCTTTCTATATATATATATATATACACAAACATATGCACACAGATGGATATATATATATACATATACATGTAGTTTATATGTATGTATACATAAATGTATATAAATATGTATGTTTATGTTATATATATACATATGTATACACATATATTATATATTTATATATATACATGTTATACACATGTATATATGTGTGTGTGTGTGTGTGTGTGTGTGTGAACTATACCCCTTAATACTGCAAACTAATATTAGTAGGTACATATATAGGGCCTATAAGTTTCCTATCCACAGTTTCCTACCTGGATTTAAAATGAAAGATATGAGTTTACTTCTAAGGTAGGGGCCTTAAATCCAACCAGATATTTATCAGTTACACCATATATCATTTATGACACCATTATACCCATGATCATAACTTTCTATGGCATTATTTTAACCTACAAGGTTCATATTTGAATATGATTGGTGATGACATTTCCCTTTTAGCTGCCTAAATGGCATGTTTGATACTATAAAAGTTAGGTAGCACTGAAGAAGTTTCCAGAAGCTGGTATCATGACTTCTGAATGCCTAAAACAGAACATATGTGATGTTATAACCAAACTATCAATACATGTATCAGATAAGTATGCACTGTCCATCAGATAAGTATGCATTGTACATAAGTACATCAGATAAGTATCCATTGTAGTTACATGGATAACTGAGAATTCAACTGGACACGACAGTTCTATCCTTTTAAGGACATTCTGCTAAATTCAAGAAGAGAAACAGTTGCTAAAATTAACACCAATATTGAATACCTGCAAATCATAATTTAAGTGGCAAAGCAATCAGGTAACTTTTATCAATGAATTAGAAGTTAAATAATATTAATTAGATCTAATGTGTGATAGATTTAGTCTCAGAGGAATCACAAAGGGAAATATATTTAAATAAAGAATAAAAGAGAAAGAGGAAGGAAAAAAGAAATGAAGGATGGAAGGAAAGAAGAAATAGAAGCAAAAGAAAAGGCAGACAATCTGATGCATGCAGATGATTAAAGGAATTATTTAAAATTGATATTCTTTTAAATTCATAATAAAATATTCCAGAAAGATCTGACAATTGGAATAAATAGACAATTTGATAAATTAAGCTATGGCCTATTTATTGGCCTATACCATTGCTGACATACACATCAGTTAATTTGCAAATAAAAGTCTACAAATCGTTCTCATAAAGTATAATTTTCTGGTTGAGGATCATATATTTATGATACACTGGGTAGCATGTTGCCTGTTCTGTAGTCTAAAGTGACATCTTTAATCCTGTTCAGAGGATTGACCACCATTGGTAACTTTCCAGTGTAGTTGGCCATTAATGATTGCTGTTGATGGCAGTAGCTGAGACTTTGTAGAATGGTGTTATCATAATAGATGAGGGCTTCTTAAACAGAGGCTAGCTTTCTGCAAATCAAACATATAGGGCTAAAAATCACTGTATCATACCTTATGAACCACAGTTGTAAATCCCATAGAATAATATTGTTTGCCTTTTTTTTTTTTTTTACAGTGTGGCACTATGGTATCACAGTTCTCCACTGTTTTGTTTTAATTGGGTATTTATTTCATTTACATTTCCTATGCTATCCCAAAAGTCCCCAACACACTCCCCCACCCGCTACCCACCCACCCATTCCCACTTCTTGGCCCTGTCATTCCCCTGTACTGAGGCATGAAAAGTTTGACAACCAATGGGCCTCTCTTTCCACTGATGGCGGACTAGGCCATTTTCTGATTCATATTCAGCTAGAGACACATTTGCTCCAGGGGGGTACTGGCTAGTTCATATGTCCACCTATAGGATTGCAGATCCCTTAGCTCCTTGGGTACTTTCTCTTGCTCCTCCATTGGGGGCCCTATGATCCATCCAATAGCTGACTGTGAGCATCCACTTCTGTGTTTGCTAGGCCCCAGCATAGTCTCACAAGAGACAGCTATATCTGGGTCCTTTCAGCAAAATCTTGCTAGTGTATGCAATGGTGTCAGCATTTGGAGGCTGATTATGGAATGGATACCTGGATATGGCACTCTCTAGATGGTCCATCCTTTTGTCTCAGCTCCAAAATTTGTCTCTGCAACTCCTTCCATGGGTGTTGTGTTCACAATTCTAAGAGGGGGCAAAGTGTACACACTTTGGCCTTCCTTCTTCTTGAGTTTCATGCGTTTAGCAAATTGTATCTTATGTCTTGGGTATCCTAAGTTTCTGGGCTAATATCCAGTTATCAGTGAGTACATATTGTGTGAGTTCCTTTTTGTTTGGGTTACCTCACTCAGGATGATGCCTTCCAGGTCCATCCATTTGCCTAGGAATTTCATAAATTCATTCTTTTTAATAGTGAGTAGTATTCCATTGTGTAAATGTACCACATTTTCTGTATCCATTCCTTTGTTGAGGGGCATCTGAGTTCTTTCCAGCTTCTGGCTATTATAAATAAGGCTGCTATGAACATAGTGTAGCATGTGTCCTTCTTACCGGTAGGAACATCATCTGGACATATGCCCAGGAGAGGTATTGCAGGATTCTCTGGTAGTACTATGTTCAATTTTCTGAGGAACCACCAGACTGATTTCCAGAGTGGTTGTACAAGCTTGCAATCCCACCAACAATGGAGGAGTGGTTCTCTCTCTCCACATCCTGGCCAGCATCTGCTGACACGTGAATTTTTGATCTTAGCCATTCTTACTGGTGTGAGGTGGAATCTCAGGGTTGTTTTGAGTTGCATTTCCCTGATGATTAAGGATGTTGAACATTTTTTCAGGTGCTTCTCAGCCATTCGGTATTCCTCAGGTGAGAATTCTTTGTTCAGCTCTGAGCCCCATTTTTTAATGGGGTTATTTGATTTTCTGGACTCCACCTTCTTGAGTTCTTTATATATATATTGTATATTAGACCCCTATCTGATTTAGGATAGGTAAAGATCCTTTCCCAATCTCTTGGTGGTCTTTTTGTCTTATTGACGGTGCCTTTTGCCTTGCAGAAGCTTTGCAACTTTATGAGGTCCCATTTATCGAGTCTCGATCTTACAGCACAAGTCATTGCTATTCTATTCAGGAATTTTTTCCCCTGTATCCATATCTTCAAGGCTTTTCCCTACTTTCTCCTCTATAAATTTCAGTGTCTCTGGTTTTATTTGGAGTTCCTTAATCCACTTAGATTTGATCTTAGTACAAGGAGATAGGAATGGATCAGTTCACATTCTTCTACATGATAACCGCCAGTTGTGCCAGCACCATTTGTTGAAAATGCTGTCTTTTTTCCATTGGATGGTTTCAGCTCCCTTGTCAAAGATCAAGTGACCATAGGTGTGTGGGTTCATCTCTGGGTCTTCAATTCTGTTCCATTGGTCTACTTGTCTCTACTCAGCTATTAAAAAGAATGAATTTATGAAATTCTTAGGCAAATGGATGGACATGGAGGACATCATCCTGAGTGAGGTAACACAATCACAAAGGAACTCACACAATATGTACTCACTGATAAGTGAATATTAGCCCAGAAACTTAGGATACCCAAGATATAAGATACAATTTGCTAAATGCATGAAACTCAAGAAGAACGAAGACCAAAGTGTGGACACTTTGCCCCTTCTTAGAACTGGGAACAAAACACCCATGGAAGGAGTTACAGAGACAACGTTTGGAGCTGTGATGAAAGGATGGAACATCTAGAGACACCCATATCCGGGGATCCATCCCATAATCAGCTTCCAAATGCTGACACCATTGCATACACTAGCAAGATTTTGCTGAAAGGACCCAGATATAGCTGTCTCTTGTGAGACTATGCTGGAGCCTAGCAAACACAGAAGTGGATGCTCACAAGCAGCTATTGGATGGATCTAGGGCCCCCAATGGAGGAGCTAGAGAAAGTACCCAAGGAGCTAAAGGGATCTGCAACCCTATAGGTGGAACAACATTATGAACTAACCAGTATCCCGGAGCTCTTGACTCTAGCTGCATATGTATCAAAAGATGGCCTAGTCGGCCATCACTGGAAAGAGAGGCCAATTGGACTTGCAAACTTTATAATTTATATTCCAGTATGGGGGAATGCCAGGGCCAAAAAGTGGGAGTGGGTGTGTAGGGGGTGGGGTGAGGATATGGGGAACTTTTGGGATAGCATTGGAAATGTAAATGAGGAAAATACCTAATAAAAAATATCAAAAAAGAAAAGAAAAGAAAAGCTTCTTTTGCAGATATCAATACAAGCAATACAGATGGTATCAGTGAAAATAATTATGGACAAAGATGTGTATCCTGTTAAAAAATGCTCTACCATTCTTCTTCTTAGACTTGCTTATTTCAGATCTCCAGCTACTAATGTTCTTTATGCTCGCTTCAGTCAATCAACTCCTTCATTTTACATGAGTCTCTTCCTTATTTGAATATAAAAATAGGTAGCTTAGTTCTAGTATGGCCAAAAGGAAACATGCTCACATGATATCTACCGTTCTTAAGAAGATTCACTTTTAATGAAATTTTTCTGTGAACACTTTAATATGTCAGCCATTTATTTCATCTTGGCAGATGTTGCACCAATCAGGTATGTGTTACTGCACTGCAACTCACCTTCCATTATTATTTTATTTAATTGGAGAATAAATATGATATGAGAGATATACTGACATCAAAGTGACTTTTGGCTTAAATATGACTGGGCTCAATTGCTCTCATATTCTGGAAAACATTATTTGAGGAAGTATATGATGTTTTGTTTTTCTAGAAGAGACTAGAATTTAGGTCACTGAACTAAGTACAGAGAATCTGGTAGCACTGGCATGGGCACAAATCATTTGATCCCCTTAAAGACCAAACAAGAGCAAAATAGAAAGAAAAGTGAAGGCAAATTCTCTTCCTGTGTTGGATCAGTCTTTCAGACTGGATCTCCTGAACCTGTGGCCTTGAAAATCTGGGTTTATACTAACACTCTCCCCTTCCCCCTGCTTTATTCTCTGACTTTTGAACAGGAATCAAGAACTCAAGAACTGAACCATCTGCTCATATAGCTTTCAAGCCTGCAGACATGGACTAAATTGCATCAGTGGTTTCGTGGTTCTCCAGCTAGCAGATGGTACATGTTGAGGCTTCCAGGTCTCCACAATCAAGGGACCTTTTCTGTTCTCTCTCTTTCCCCCCCAAAAAAGTCAAATAAATTCACCAATGTCTTTCTGTTTTATTTTTATCATACACCTTCTCATATAAAGATAGCAGATATTTATACTGTTAGATTCAATAGATATGTGTGTATGAATTTTACTCACTAATACTAAAACTTACAGTTATTAAATATTAAGTGTGAAAACTCATTGTAATGACTAAGGTATTGACAATTCAGGATCATAAAAACGTAAGTGCAACTTAGAAATCCACATTGTTTTTCAGGACTAAAATTTGAAGAGCAAAGCAGAAAAATTTTTTTGCCTAAGGGCACAAGACCAAAAGCTATAACCAAAGTATTGGATATTTTTAATAATTTAGTTTTGGCACTTATTCCCTTTTCTTTCTCTCTCTTTTTCTCTTTCTTCCCTTCTTCCTTCCTTCCTTCCTTCCTTCCTTCCTTCCTTCCTTCCTTCCTTCCTTCCTTCCTTCCTTCTTTCCTTCCTTCCTCCCTTCCTTCTATCCTTCCTTTCATCCTTCCTTTTGTCCATTCATCAGTCTTTTTCTTCTTTGAGAAAGCATCTTAATGAATTCAAGGCTGCCACTGACCTCATTATGAATGATTTTTAGCCCTACCTTTTCTGCCTGCACCTTCTATGAGCTGAAATTACAAGTGTATACAATGACACTTGGTTTATATGATTTAAGGGACTGAATTAAAGGGCCTCTTGTTTGCTAGGCCAGCACTTTTAAGAATTAAGCCATGTCTGCTGAGAAGCACCTGAAAAAATGTTCAACATCCTTAATCATCAGGGAAATGCAAATCAAAACAACCCTGAGATTCCACTTCACTCCAATCAGAATGGCTAAGAACAAAAATTCAGGTGACAGCAGATGCTGGCGAGGATGTGGAAAAAGAGGAACACTCCTCCATTGTTGGTGGGATTGCAAGCTTATACACCCACTCTGGAAATCAGTCTGACGGTTCCTCAGAAAATTGGACATAGTACTACCGGAGGATCCTGCAATACATCTCCTGGGCATATATCCAGAAGATGTCCCAACCGGTAAGAAGGACACATGCTCCACTATGTTCATAGCAGCCTTATTTATAATAGCCAGAAGCTGGAAAGAACCCAGATGCCCCTCAACAGAGGAATGGATACAGAAAATGTGGTACATTTACACAATGGAGTACTACTCAGCTATTAAAAAAATAAATTTATGAAATTCCTAGGCAAATGGATGGACCTGGAGGGCATCATCCTGAGTGAGGTAACACAATCACAAAGGAACTCGCACAATACGTACTCATAAGTGGATATTAGCCCAGAAACTTAGGATACCCAAGATATAAGATACAATTTGCTAAACGCATGAAACTCAAGAAGAATGAAGACCAAAGTGTGGACACTTTGCCCCTTCTTAGAAATGGGAACAAAACACCCATGGAAGGAGTTACAGAGACAAAATTTGGAGCTGTGACGAATTGATGGACCATCTAGTGATTGCCATATGCAGTGATCCATCCCATAATCAGCTTCTAAACGCTGACACCATTGCATACACTAGCAAGATTTTGCTGAAAGGACCCAGATAGAGCTGTCTCTTGTGAGACTATGCCGGGGCCTAGCAAACACAGAAGTGGATGCTCACAGTCAGCTATTGGATGGATCACAGGGCTCCCAATGGAGAAGCTAGAGAAAGTACCCAAGGAGTTAAAGGGATCTGCAACCCTATAGGTGGTACAACATTATGAACTAACCAGTACCCCGGAGCTCTTGACTGTAGCTGCATATGTATCAAAAGATGGCCTAGTCGGCCATCAATGCAAAGAGAGGCCCATTGGACTTGCAAACTTTATATGCCCCAGTACAGGGGAACCCCTGGGCCAAAAAGGGGGAGTGGGTAGGTAGGGGATTGGGGGTGGGTGGGTATGGGGGACTTTTGGGATAGCATTGAAAATGTAAACGAGGAAAATACCTAATAAAAAATAAAAAAAAAAAGAATTAAGCCAGTTCAGTAAATTAACTACCAAACTTGCCTTTCCAATATCTTTGAGAATTCCATATACTAGAACCCTATTTAGATCACTTATTCCCATCCCACTTTGCTTTCCAATGCTTTCAGTGTTCCCTAAATTTCTTTAACATTTAGAGCCACATATATAAACCATGTTTATTAAGACTGTCAAAACCAAAACTAAACAAAAAAACAAAACACCAACACCACCATCAACAGCAACAAAAAGGAAAACCAAAATCCACAGAGAACGAAAGGACAAGGAGCCAGTATGAGCAGACATGAGTTCATTTCTATTGAGCCCAATTATACAGCTACTGTTTACTTCCAAGATAGAATCCCACTCTTGCACCGTTAGGGACATTTACACAGGAAGTCTACTTAGTGTTGCTCATACATTCAGCGATGACCATTTGGGATTGGACAACCTCTCAGAGGGTTGTCCCTGGCAAAACTGATTTCTCTCAACAGTCATTGATTGACAGTAGCTCTTCATCTGGAGGTGGGAACTTGTGAATATTCCCCTTAACCACAATAGCATGTCAACTGATGATCTTATTCAGTTCTTGTTTAGTCAACCATATTTTTGAGAGGTCATGAGTGCAACTTCCTTATTCTGGCTCAATGGCTCCAAGTCCTGTGACTGAAGTATGTAGTGTCTGCAAAAATAGGGTTTTATATATATATACATTCTAAAAGCAAGTGTAGGAGTGGAAGCGAATACATACTCTTCAAGAATGGGAGAAAGGTACAGATTGAAGTGCCTTAGGTGATAAATAGATTCACCACTGGGAAGCTGGGTCCTGGCCTGAGATCTTGCTTGCTTGAAAGGTCTCTAAAGGGATCTGCCTTGGGAAAGCCTTGCTCCTGAGTGTGAATATCTGTCAACTTCTTAATATCCCCATATCTTTTATATTTTCTTGTCTCCTCTATCTTTAGAGTAACTTTGCATTCTTATTACTTTAACTTGAAGCCTCTAGAAATGTTTTAAAATTCAAAATACATCAATCACCATAAATCTATTTCAGTACAGAGTGTCTGGTGAATGAAAGAATATCAAAATTGTTTTCAGTTACAGGAGAAATTCAGGTTTTTTTTCCCTCTTCTCATTCTTGGCTCTAATGATTCCAATATTTGATAATAAAAATCTGTATTTTTGACCCAGCTGGTTCCATAATTACTTGGAATATTTAGCTCCTTTTACGCTGCTTAATCATTATTATGTGGCATACTTATCCTGGTTGTTATCAGAAAGTTTTCATTATTAAAATTAAAAGTCTTAATAAAATAGACTTAATTAATGGTCTTCTCACTTTTCTTAGTCTTAGCTTCAAGTAAGGCTCCTTTTCCCATTTAAGTAAACTTGTTTCTCAAAGGTAATTTTTGCTGTTACTGGTCCTTATTTTTGATCACATTTTGGACTTGGCCCTTCCATTTCTCCCATCTGCATTTGTTCTGTCTCATGTCCCCTTTTATTTTTATCATTTGCCTTTAAGTGAAATATAAAAATTTCTAGAGGTTAGGTTTCATAAATCAAAGCTTTACTGTGGATTAAAAATGAGTTCATTGTGTTCGAACCACCTTAGAATTATACATTTCTTTTTCTTATGCAGGATTTTGAGATCTCAGATTGTTCCTGTTTTCACACATCCTTCACCTGCGGTGAAGAGTTAAACAATGAGATCGCAGGTCATAAAAATTCCCATGTTTTCTTGGTATCGTTCTAATGCTGTTGTATTGCTTTTTTTTCTCCACAGTAGTTGGATTCTAACAGGAGAAAAATTGCTCTATATAATCAGCAATGAATCTTTTTATTTGCCATAATGTATGGTTTCTTAGAGTTAGTAGTTTCTTTGCCTCTCCACTTTACATTAAGAAGGAAACTTTTTATTTGGTTAACATGCTCGATAAAAAAAAAACTTTAGAGATGATGACTGAGGCTGCATCCAGCCTTCTCCTTCTCAGTAATGATCAGACATTCTAACATTAGTTATACTCAGATTCTGACAACTTCCTCCTTAGGTGGGTCCAAAATTTGACTTGTTTTCTCATCAACAAAGATGGAAACATTGAGAGGGTGGCCACTGTTAGCAAACATGTGTTGAGAGCTTTTCACAAGATATGTACCCAGCTAGTGGGTACCCTATACTTTGATCTTACCATAAACTCTCGCGGCTTATAACTGAAATCTCTTTCCATTCTTAGAATATGAGACACATGAGGTTAGGGATATTAAATCTTTTCCCTGATAACTATGTGGCTTTGGAGTACAGAGTTTGAACTGAACCATGTGCTTGGTAAATAAACCATTTCTCCCTGCTTACTATTCAATTAAAACCTTTTGAAGTTTAATCAGATTATGGTTTTTTTTTCAAAAATAAAATCACTCATTCCACTTTAATATCTTGTTAGCCATTCCCATGGTTCATTGAGAACAGTTAAAACAGAGAGACAAATTTCAAAAACTATCTTTTCCAGATACTCAGATAAAATACTCTGAGTTAAAACAATTGACAATTAAAACGCTACCTTTCCTGACTTCCAAGTAACTTGTTTCTAGCATTTTAAAAATAAAGGAAAATTTAATTTTTGTATTCGTTGGTATTTCTCAAACTGCTTTACCAAATTAACTTCAAAACCTCAAACAAGAAAAATAATTCAATATGTAAAGTTTCAAAATCGACCTTACAAATATTACTTTTATTCTTAAATTTTTAAATATCTCTATCTCTACTATCTATATCTATCTCTACTATCATACCCATTTACCACTGTCTCCCATTTAATTTAGCCTAGTGCTATCTACTTGACCCCCTTCCAATTTATGAATTATCTTTGTTTTTTTATGAATTTTCTTTTAAAACTGTTATTATTCCAATTTATGAATTATCTTTGTTTTTTATGAATTTTCTTTTAAAACTGTTATTATTAACTTCCTGAGTTCAATCAGCATAGCCAACATCCATGTCAATCTGTGATCATCCAATGGGGCATAAGTAACTTATAGTGACTGTATCTATGTATCTATCTATGTATCTATCTATATATCTACCTACTTTTATCTATCTATCTATCTATCTATCTATCTAGTCTTCTCAAAGAAAAGTGACTCTTTTCCTCAGTAGCTATCAACTGCCAATCACATGTTATCTAGGAGTAAAGACTTAGTAGACCCCATTCACACTAGAATTTTGCCTGTCTTGGTCTTCAGCAGGTAACCAAAGCTGTCGTAACTTGATACGCGCAATATAACTGTCATTTGCAGAAGTTGAAACAATCTGGTAAAGATTCTACTTGTGGAAACACAGTCTCACAATAAATGTCTGGTTTCTCTGACTCTTTCATGCTTCTGTTCCCACTTCTGCAATGATTCCTGAGTTAAAGGTCCAAGAATTGTGTTATAGATATATCAGCCGGGATTGAACTCCAGAACTCTGCATTTTGAACTGCTGTGGTTTTCTTAATGAATGTCTGCACTTGCTAGAAGACATTTCTTTGAAAAAAAGAGAGAACTGCATTTATATGACTTGACACTAGGCAAGGATGTCAGAACTAATTTTTGAAGGATATTATTGTATTATACTTAAAATCTGATCAAATACATTTTAAATAAACATTTATATTTGCTATATAATATTCACATGCCAGTATAGAATTTTTCATTATGCTTTTACTTATATTTCCACAATTATTGATTGAAAAATAAGTGCTGCATTCCAACTTAACTATTTTTATCTATGTATTTGTTTCTTCAAATGATTTATCCCACATGGGTGTGTTATTTAATGAGTACTTCCCATGCTGATGGTGCACAGTAAATGTTCATGTCCATATAAAATAAATGCCTTAGGTCAAATGTCCAGGGCATTTCATTATCTTAATTAAGAATCTTACCTGTTAACATACATATCAATGCATTCCAACCTTATCTTTGACAGTTTCATATCTCATTTTAGAAGTTTCATTAGTTTTCTACTTCTTCACCCTACAATGACATGTCTATTTTATTGAAATAGCATAGTTTTATTTTTCTCTGTGTTTCACTTTTTAGTTACTGAAAATAAGAACTTTGATTTGTACTAATGAAGGTTATTTCTCATGAAATAAGCATTGTGTATTTTTGGAACATACTAGCCCTTGTTCTGGGGTGATCCTGTATGAGTGTTTAATCAAGGATCGGTTCATCTGTAAAATGACATTTTTGTTTTTGACATGTCAGTGTAAGGTTGTCCTAAATCATCCCTTCTTTTGTTTCATTTTATTTTATCCAAAATAGCTTTTTTAACCATTATATTCTTTTTTTCCTCCTGGGAACCCAAACAGTTTCATTTTATTATCAAAATCTGCTTAACTTTGATGTAAACCTCTTTAACTTACAAATGTATTATTTTCAAATATTACACATATACATGTGTGGTGTTTGCTCCCCACCGGTTTTGGGAGGTCTAGCTCATATCATGCACAGAATGATATGGAAACTGCATACGGAGTAGAGGTTTCAGCATTTGCCCAACTTTTCACAGTACACATCCCCATGAGTGCCTGGGAAGCAGCATCACTTGCTATCAACCGAGCGAGGTTCAAAAAGACATAGCACCTTCCAGCAAAGTAGACCATCAGATCCAGAGCCAATCTGATAGGCAACACTCCCTTCACAAGTCCTTTCCTCCTAGATCTCTCCCCAAATGAAGACGTAAGGGATCAGAAAGGCCTACTGGTCATTAACTGTGTCTGTTCTGGCCAGCTCACAGGTAATCTCTACAGTCATGCAAGTTCCAAGTCTTTGCAGCATCCAGTTTTACTTGTCTCAAACAATGGGTTTACTTCACTTGGAGAAAACCACGCCGCAGCTTAATGGTTGCTCACAGTTAATCCTGGCCCCAGAAGCAATATCGCCCAACGGAAGGACAAATACCCAAACTCGGGATGGTGGAGAAAGAAAGAGAGATGGAAAAATTGAGGAGAGAGGTGGGGAGCAAAACACCCAATCATGTAACGCCATCCTTTTCAAATCAAACACCGTCACAAATTCACGTTCCCACACCTTTACCCTCAACTCCAGGCACCCTTCAGTGGGTGTGATTTGAAAAGAACCAACACAAAGGTATAAACCCAGCTCCACCCTTCGGCTTTAGAAAACAGTGAAATATTCTAATCACTGGTTTTCTCATCAATCTTCTCCCAGATACTCCTAACTTCCCTAACTGCCCAATTTCCCTATCCTTCTCTCTCTCTCTCTCTCTCTCTCTCTCTCTCTCTCTCTCTCTCTCTCTCTCTCTCTCTCTCTCTCACCCAAACAAACATGTAATTAAGGAAAAATAACAAACAAGAAACACACACACACACACACACCTATAAATACACAAAATCAGAAACTATACATAATATACAAACAAAAGACCAGTAAGATTTAAAAATGCCCAAACAAAGTAACATGAGACAAAGAGAAAACTCCAAAAATAGCAATGAGTTATTTTTGTGTTTTTAGTCTACATTTCCTGATATGCACAGGAACTGTGATTATAAACCTGATTTATAGAATCAGGAAGACATAATTGGAGAAAACTAGTGTTTTTCCTTTGCAAGTAGTTGTCGGATGAAGAGAACTTCTTGGGTGGAAATGAGCGTTCTTGTTCACTTTGTCCTCTCAGGGCTGGAATCTTGTGGGCTTGAGCTTGTACAGGCCCTGTGGATGCTGCCTTAGAGTTTTTGAGTTCATGCCACAGATTGGACTCAGGCTCTCATCCTGCAGGGAATCAGTGTTTTGGTACTCAGGTGGGCAAGGTGATGAAAAGTGACCAATGGACACTGACACAGAGAGAGTGCTGTATCTGAATGTAATTTCTCAAAGCAAGAATCAGAGTTATATTACAGAAGAAAAAAAAAAAAAAAGAAGCCAAGGTACATTGAAGTTATCTGACACAAAACAGAGAAATGCATAGATAAAGTCTAGCAGGAACCAGGCAGTGTTTACAACTGAGATAAGATCAGCCCTATCTATAATCAGCTATTCAGAGGAGCCAGGTGAAAGAGCTAATATGACCAGGTGCAATACTGGTCTATTGTTAAACCCATCACCAGGGGTCCCTTAATAAATACCTAATTATGCTATTCTTCTGGGTCTAGTGAAAAACATGCACCAGCGGAGTTCTGTTCTACTAATCCTTTCATGAATAATACAATACTTCAGTTCCTCTTCAAACCACAACTCACCTTCTTTCTACTATTATATAATGTGGGTTGCCAATCATGTCCATAGTGAGAATTCTAAGTTTACTACTTTGAACTAGCCCTGAGACTTCTAGCTCCTATCTGGCAAACTGTGGATGCCTGATTACTAACTATCAACACTGGGGGCATTTCATCTGAATGAGTAACATTCTTACAACATTCCAAGTCCAGGGTCAGCTTAAGGACATTGGTGAAGGCCAGGAAGCAAAGTTCAACCTAATTTAGGTATTTGACAAATCATTCCTTGGAGGCACCTATAATAAAACAGTACTGAAAGAAAGCACACAGATCCGATCCATTCACCAACTATTGTAAAGACTAATTTGGAGCAATCCTGCTACAGGATGGGAAGGCTTCAGGAGACTGTGTTACTGTGAAACTTTTTGCCTTAGGACTGCGGCTAATCTTTTGGACTTGCCATGCAGAGTTCACTGCAGTGGATGTGGCAATTTCATATATGTGACAGTCCTATTTTATCTATAAGACACAGTTTCCTTGGTGTCATCCATCATCTCTGGCTCTTTCACCCCCTCTTCTCCCTGAACTCTGGGAGAAGCTGCTTGATCAAAGCCTCTCACTTAGGACTGCATGGTCTAAACTCTCTTACTCTCAACAATTTGTCCATTTCTGGATCTCTGTCTTAGTTTCAATTTTTTTGTAATAGGAAGCTTCTGTGATTATGGCAAGGAAGACATTGATCTATGTTTATGGCAGAATGAAATTCAGAGTCATTTTATTTCTGTGGTACCAGAAATCATCTTTGAATTCTTATACTAAAACCAATGGGAAACCTCTCTATTTACCCATGTTTATCTCTGCTCTTAGCTCTGTGGCTGTGTGAAACAAACTCAGAAGATTTTAGATGTGTGACTTATTGTTACCTCCTGGTTTCTTCTCAGCACACCATTTCACACTTGACCATGCAGCTCTAGTCATTTTTTCCAAATAAAGTATTACTTTTATAAAGAATTACAAATAAATAAAAGTATTACATTACCTATGTAACGAGATTTTATTTTTTAATTAATTAATTTTTTTACACTCCATATTTTATTTCCCCTGCCCCCCCTCTGATTGTTCCACATCTTGTACCTTCTCCCCACCTCCCTGTCTCCATGTGGATGTCCCCGCCCCCACCCCACCTGACCTCTAAACTCAGTGGGGCTTCCAATCTCTTGAGGGTTAAGTGCACACCTAACAACCTCTGTACCTAGGTACTCTATTGTGCTGCCCAGGCAAGATGCAGGGCTTGCTTTCCCAATTGCTGCAGCTAGTGAGAGGCAGGACATCTCTCCTGCTATAGTGATACCAGGGCCAGGCTGAAGGGAGTGGTGGGTTGATTCCTATATAACTGCATGCTGTTTTCAGAACTGTTAGAAATTTAATCCTCTTTCATCTTACATTTCATTTGACACGGTATTTAATAAAAACAAGGGAGATGCTGGACTCTAAGCATCCTAAGATACGGCTCTGTATTCTACCCTACCAAAAAGTTCAGTTCAGCTAAAGAAGAAACAGAGGATTGATATCATGTGACAATCAAAGAAATTGCTGGTGACAAAGTAGCAATGTTTCCCCAGTAGGGTGTAGATTCTAGTAGAATGTGAATACACAAAAGGAAATTTTGATAGAATACACACCAAAGCAATATGATGGATAGATGTTAGACATATTATGTTAAGAAGGGTGACATTTCTCATAGATTTTGTGGCAAGGAACATTCCTGAACATGGCAACTGTGTTAAGCTGATGAATAGTGCTTCAGGTTTGAGATGACAACATGCAAGAAGGATTTTCTCAGCAAAAATCTAGACAAGGAAAGATGGTAAGGTGTGTAGTAGATGCCAGCCTACAATATCTGAAAAGTGAGACATACATTAGTCTAATCTAAGTTTATAAAGAAAGGTCATTTTCACTTTACCCTTTGTCCTCTATGAAGCAATAACCAGGTACATTTTCAATATTGTGTTCTAATTGGAATTGTAGCAAGATCCATATTCTAGAAAGTCTCAAGTAACTAAAATAGATAAAGCTGTACATGAGAAAGTAAAGGCAGGTGGACCAGGCTGAAATGTGTGTTCCCCAACCTAAGCATCTCCATTTCAATCTTAATTCCAACATTTTCTAGCTTTTAAATAAAGTAATAATTTACTAACCTATAAAAGAGGTAGATGGTTCATTATTTGAAACATCTATAAAGTTGAAGTCCTCTTTCAATTTGGGTTCCCAGGTAGAACAAATAAGACACACCATTGAAGCAATTGGTCCAAAGTCGGTACTTAATAAATATTCAGCAAGTGAGGCTAAAACTGACATTGTCATTATAGGACACACACTCAGCTAAGAGATGCACAGTTGTTTGATGAACATGAATATGCCTCAAAGTAGTGAGTCCTGGGGAGAAATGGTGTAAGCAAGGATAAAAATGCCTTCCACACAATGTCTGCCTCTAAGAAAGCGTGTATATGTTTACAGACACTTCAGTTGACGTATATAAAAGTGACACTGGTCTATAAAACAATTAAAGACATTACATGAGTGCATCCTTTCAACTAAACATAGCCCTATGATCGTTCTGGAATGAGAGAGATATTTTTTGTTTGTTTTCCTATTCACTGGTTCAGCAACCATTTGAAAGAAGTGGGTATAGCACCAGGTTAAAAAAAAAATTAAGTATAGAAAATAAAGGTCATAGGAAGATATTTGACATTTTTATCATTTAATGCATTTAATGATATTTTATGCATTTAAGATATAATATATAATATAATACTACCTCTAGAGAAAAAGCTCACAGTTATTTGGAGAAAACTTGACTGTTCAGATCAGAGAGATAATGTACATTTTAGTAGGAAGCTGTCATAGAAACTGCTTTTCACAGAAAGAGGAAGTTCCCTAAACATACCAGTGGGGGTTTCCCTCTAAATTTACTGCACTTTTACTGGTGTGGTAGAAAATTACACCTTTTGAAGATAGATTTACTCAAATGATAACATGCAAAAAAGCAAACAGGTGTATGAAAAATATTCACCCTGAATAATCATAAGGAAAATGCAAATGAAAGCCACAGTGAGATATCACTCATCCCAGAGGGACATGGCAATCTTCAAGAAGACCAAACACAGGAATATTGGAGATGAATCTTGAAAAGTGTGGAGTATGGTGAAAAGACTTAGAAAAGATTTACCAAGTGTCTGAACTTACAGTTAGGGAAGAATGAGAGATGCTGGTGTACTAGTTCACAGCAGGGCAACTATATGTTGGATATATAATACATTATATCATAATAGTTTATCATGGATTTCAAAATGTTAAGGGAAGGGATTTTGATTGCTTTCACCTTGAAACTCCAATAATCTGAGATGACAGAGGGCTTAAACTGGATTCAAACGTTGTACAATGTGTAAATGCATGAAATCATCATATAGCAGTCCATAAATATACATATTTTATGTCTTGTGTACCAGTTACAAATAAAATTAATTTAAATAAAAACTACATTTTTGTGAGTAATTCTGGCCTTTTGGGAACTTTTTGCTCTCACTTCTACAAATGAAATTTTGATTTTTAATATTTTTATTACATATTTTCCTCAATTACATTTCCAATGCTATCCCAAAAGTCCCCCATAGCGCCCCCCACTTCCCTACCCACCCATTCCCATTCTTTTGGCCCTGGCATTCCCCTATATTGGGGCATATAAAGTTTGCAAGTCCAATGGGCCTCTCTTTCCAATGATGGCCGACTAGGCCATCTTTCGATACATATGCAGCTAGAGACAAGAGCTCCGGGGTTCTGGTTAGTACATCATGTTGTTCCAACAATAGGGTTGCAGATCCCTTTAGCTCCTTGGGTACTTTCTCTAGCTTCTCCATTGGGAGCCCTGTGATAAATCCAATAGCTGACTGTGAACATCCACTCCTGTGTTTGCTAGGCCCCGGCATCGTCTCACAAGAGACAGCTATATTTGGGTCCTTTCAGCAAAATCTTGCTAGTGTATGCAATGGTGTCAGCGTTTAGAAGCTGATTATGGGATGGATCCCTGGATACGGCAGTCTCTAAATGGTCCATCTTTTCATCACAGCTACGAACTTTGTCTCTGTAACTCCTTCCCTGGGTGTTTTGTTCCCAATTCTAAGAAGGTGCACAGTGTCCACACTTTGGTCTTCATTCTTCTTGAGTTTCATGCGTTTAGCAAATTGTATCTTATATCTTGGGTATCCTAAGTTTTGGGCTAATATCCACTTATCAGTGAATACATATTGTGTGAGTTCTTTTGTGATTGTGTTACTTCACTCAAGATGATGCCCTCCAGGTCCATCCATTTGGCTAGGAATTTCATAAATTCATTCTCTTTAATAGCTGAGTAGTACTATGAACATAGTGGAGCATGTGTCCTTTTTACCGGTTGGGACATCTTCTGGATATATGCCCAGGAGAGGTATTGCTGGATCCTCCGGTAGTACTATGTCCAATTTTCTGAGGAACCGCCAGACTGATTTCCAGAGTGGTTGTACAAGCTTGCAATCCCACCAACAATGGAGGAGTGTTCCTCTTTCTCCACATCCTCGCCAGCATCTGCTGTCACCTGAATTTTTGATCTTAGCCATTCTGACTGGTGTGAGGTGGAATCTCAGGGTTGTTTTGATTTGCATTTCCCTGATGATTAATGATGTTGAACATTTTTTCAGGTGCTTCTCTGCCATTCTGTATTCCTCAGGTGAGAATTCTTTGTTCAGTTCTGAGCCCCATTTTTTAATGGGGTTATTTGACTTTCTGGAGTCCACCTTCTTGAGTTCTTTATATATATATTGGATATTAGTCCCTTATCTGATTTAGGATAGGTGAAGATCCTTTCCCAATCTGTTGGTGGTTTTTTTGTCTTATTGATGGTGTCTTTAGCCTTGCAGAAGCTTTGTAGTTTCATGAGGTCCCACTTGTCAATTCTCGATCTTACAGCACAAGCCATTACTGTTCTATTCAGGAATTTTTCCCCTGTGCCCATATCTTCAAGGCTTTTCCCCACTTTCTCCTCTATAAGTTTCAGTGTCTCTGGTTTTATGTGAAGTTCCTTGATCCACTTAGACTTGACCTGAGTACAAGGAGATAGGAATGGATCGATTCGCATTCTTCTACATGTTAACAACCAGTTGAGCACACTAGATACTTTTTTTTTCACATAGTGAAATGGTGTAACTTATTCAAAAATATTATACTTGCTTGCCATTTTATATCAGTGGTGAGTGAAAATGAGTCAGCTTTGTTCTTCAGGTTCACTGGATAATTGGACCAAGATAGAATCTCTCACTGTAAACACAAACATGGCAAAGTTACTCTAAAAACTGCGGTGTTGGTCTCACTGTTAAATAAATACTGAATGCGCACATGATAAACAGTCCTTTATAAATTTATGGGTAAGCTGATGCCATAGATGGGGAAATACAGAAGGGAAAATGAAATACCAATGGGAAGGTTGTTGGACTCTGAAGAAGACAATGCTATGTGAGCTGAGTTCTGCCTTATCACAGAAGGGAGTAGATGGGGGCAATAAGCCTACCTAGCACAACAGGACCCAGCTGAGATCTAACTTGGCATAATGCTCAAGAGATGGTAGCAAAGAAGTAGATGAAAGACAAATATGGCAAGAGAGAAAGAGGTCAGATTATTCATTGTTTAAACCTGGGCTTAAAACCTTGTTTTTTTGTTTTGTTTTGTTTTGTTTTTTCCTTCAGAGAGAAGCTATACCTTACAGAGAAGCAAGATGGTATTTGGTCTGTGCTCTAAGATGACATTCCTCTGAAACCAATGTTTCCTCTTAAACACACACACACACACACACACACACAAAGAGAGAGAAAGAGAGAGAGCAAGACAGAGAGAGAAAGTGAGAGAGATGGAGAGATGGACAGAGATGGGGAAAAGGAGAAAAGGAGAGGAAGATAAAGAGGAGAGAAGATAGAAGGAGGGAGTAATGAAGCAGAGATGGGGGGAGGGATGAGGGAAGGACTACAGGCAGAGATCTTGAGTAGGGAAGGGCAAAAAGAGAGAGGAAGAGAGAGACAGAGACAAAGACAGAGAACTTACACTGTTCAATAAAATAATATTGCTATGCAAATACATTAACTGGAATAAAACAGAATGCATGGTTGAGAAAATCTGAGCCAATAACTGGTTAAATGATTTGACTTCCTGTATCATAAAGGAAGTTCTCAGCTCTCAAAGCATTTACTGTTACTATTTAATTGATTTCATGTAATAAAATGCTATAAATGGTATTAACCTAGGAAACACACCCAAAGGTGGTTTAGGTATAACTTACAATATTCTTATTGAAAAAGTGCTGTGCTTTTATTCTCTTTCCACAAATTATCTTAGGAAAAGAGGCAACTTGGTGACTAACAGACAGAACTTTGTACTGTCTCCATTTTATGTGTTTTCAGTGTAAACTAACATTGGCAAAATTATGAGAAGAGAAAAGGAGCTTTCTGCACTTCACAGCTGATTGTGAAAGCCCATCAGTTCTGAGAAGAGAAGAGAACATGAGAATAGTAAATTTGAAAATATTATACAGAGAAGGAGGGAGGGAAGGAGAGAGAGAGAGAGAGAGAGAGAGAGAGAGAGAGAGAGAGAGAGAGAGAGAGAGGAATCCTGACTCTTGACTTCTATTATTTGGTTACTGGAGAAAAAATGAAAACAAAACAAAACAACAAAACAAAATAAAACAAAACAACATCTATTTCTCCACAGCAGAGGGAACATTTTAAGAAGAATCCTGTTGATCAAAATGGAGGTAGCATATCAGGTCCCAATAAAACTTGTTTTATGGTCATCATTTCTGCTTGTGAATTGAGTATATTCATTTTGAATATATCTTTCATCCAAATAGTTATTACTAAAATTGAAAAATTTATAATAAACATAATATTACAGGTAAATCCCTTTTTGTATTTTTTCCTGGTTGTCTGAAAATAGAGTGAATTTTTTCCCTAGGTGGGGGTAAAGAAGACTAAAAAGTGTGTATTGAAGCCAAAAGCCTTATTTGCTGTGAAAATTGCAAATGTTTGCCTCAAGCAAATATGTGAAAATTTGCAATTTGTTGTAGGTGTGGAATTTTGCTATTTTTCACAGTGGAAGAACTGCTCAGTGTAGTTTGCTTTTCTCTCCCATAGATGTGTGAATTCTCAGAGAAATTCTGAGATTTACGCATTTCGATGCCAGCGACGGCAAGGTGAACAATGACTCTCAACAATAACTCTAAATTCAGCTATGCAGCTCAAATACTTTTGTTTTCAGAGAGACTGTTTAGAATAAAGAACACTCAACTTCACATTAACCTTTTATCTAGAAGAAAGTTCTATTCAAGGTACAATAAGACATTGTATTTACTTATGCAAAATTAAAGATGTCAAAGCAGGTAAATGAAAAAAATCACCCAAGACTTTACAACCTGCAATAAGGAATATAAAGTCCTGGAATCAATGCCACAAAGACAAAATTAAGTGCAGATATGGTAAAAAGTGGATCAAAAAATGAACACAGATATTTAGCATTATAATATTATAACATGTAAACCTTATAAGATTATAAGATAATGATGATATATTCTAATTTAAATGTACCTTTCTCTTGGAATTGAACATTAATCATTTTTCTTTTACATAATTAATTACCTACTCAGGAAAAGGGGAAGGAAACAATTATGTTGATTTAACACATACACACATACATACATACACACACACACACACACACACACACACACACACCTATATAAATTGAAACTGGAGCTATGTGTGTTCTAGACAAGCAGTCTACCATACTATGCCATACTATTCTCAGTTCTGTTGGATCTTTATCTTCATTTATCATAGTAAAGTAAGACTCCCAGACCCAAGGAATGTCATTGGTAATACATTTACATGTTAAGATGAGTGCCAACTGGCAGCTTCTGAGACATTTCATTATGGGAGTAGAACTCTGCAGTTACCAATGTGACATTAGAAGGCAGAACACTCAGACCAACTCTTCCCATGCTTTTCCTGCGGAGCAAAGTGCTACTTGTTATAGTGATATGGGTGAATCAAGGATTTTGCTGAGTTCTTTGAGATGTCATAGTAAGTTGGCTAAACGCACATAGGAATCTTTAATTTTTAATGAGTTTAACCCATACCCGGGAGGCTCAGGAGCTCTGTTGCTGTCTGCAAGTAGATGAAGTACTTGCAGACAGAGTACTTCAGAGTAACCAGAAACACTTCAGATCAGCCAGGCCCATCAGCTATGAGCTGGAGTATCAACTACAGTATTGCTTTCTGGAAAAATATTTTCACATACTTCCTGCTAACCAGAAATTTCAGAAAGAGTTACAAGTCTATAAATTAAACAGGAAGTTTAATTGCAGCTTTAATATACACGTCTATATGTAAATGCTAAGAAAACTTATTTTGAATGTCCTTAGAGTGATACTGCAAGGTCTTCTCATGCATGTGATAGGCTGACATCTGTATTCCTTCTAACTATGGACTATTATAAGGAGATAAAGCATTGGTGTTATATGAGTAGCCCCTCCCACATGGAGTCTACTTTATGATCAGGAAGGTGGAGTTCTGTGCCTGCTGTCTCGTACTCTTCTACACATGATGCTTTGTCCTAATTCTCAGCCTGCTAGCAATTTCTACCTCTTACTTGTGTCACCTGTCTGTGTAAAAGAGACCAGCAGGCATCTGCACTTTCCAGGTTTACAATTCTTCCACTGATTTAGGGAAATATGGACTTTCCAATTAGTGAGATTCTCTGATGTGGAGAGAGCAAGCTTCGATGGGTTTTGTTTGTTTGTTTGTTTGTTTTTTCGTTTGTTTGTTTTTTTTAAATATCTAGTTATTCTACCCAAACTTCAATTAATAATTTAGAGTGTGAAGACACATTCAAAATGATAGATTATCATTTTTATTCATCATTGAGAGTGCCTTTTAACTTATTGAGTATCAAAATCTCTGGGAATTGTGAAACTTTACAGACCATTTTTGTATCTTACCAATCTTATTTGGAAAGCTACATGAAATTATTTTTTGGTATGCTTGGATTTTTCTAAGATTAATTTCCTTCAATGCTCTTGTTAAAGTTTTGTGACTGTAACATGGATACATACCTGAATTTTGTCAATATATTTGTCTCACGTGATTTATCTCTCTACAGAACTAACTGTAGAGAAATTCCAGTAAGAAGAGGTTCATAATGCATGTGTCTGGTATGAAAAATGATGAAGGAGACAAAAAATTTATCTGTTTATAAATTTGCAGCAGTTTAATTCCCATTAAAATTGTTTTATTTAAAAATTTTTAATAACCTAAAGGCAACTTTAAGAGTATTTATAGAGTTAAATACATTATAGTATAAGTTAATACTAATAAAACTGGAGGTATGCACTTGTTTTATACAAAAATAGTTTCACTTTAACAATAAGCAAATATTATACTTACACACTTTAGTGTGTGTGTGTGTTTCATTGTGGAAAGTGGTCCTAAAGTGTATTTTTTAAGTAAACTTCACTTATAGATCACTCTTCTCCATTTTCTACATGCTGATAACCTCAAGGAATGTCTCCTTTCTGTGTCCAGACCATAGAGCTGCCCTTCTTCATCTCTGCCCAATTAGCTTTATAAGCCTTAGCTATCACCAGCCTAACTGCCTCGGAGCCTTAGATGAAAGTTCCTTTTCCTAGGCTGTTCTATTCATCAGGATGCTAGCAAAACTTAGGTTTGAATAGTTTCCTGCAAAACACCTCCCATTCAACTGATTTAAGGTCTCTAATGAACCATAGCCTGATGGACAAATTTCACTTGGCAGAGCCCATGGAACTTTGAAAGGGTACTCAGGATCACACAGGCTGCACATGTGACTTCCATTTAACTTCAGATACAAGCTGTTTGACAGGAGCAAAATATATAACAGGGTTCTAAATGGAATACCCTAACAGAATAGCATTAACTTGAAATTTCACATGCCCTATGTCTGGCATTCAGAAAACCAATAAGATAATAATTTCTATTTTAAAATGTCACAATGGTGTATTAAACCTACAGACAGACTGAAAATTTTAAGATCTTAAATTTTTTAAAAATAAATAAACAAATATAAACCAAAAAGTAACTCATATTGTGCCTTATATGAAGTATGATAAACAAAGAACAAGCAAGTTTTTTTTTTTTTTTTTTCCGTAAAAGAAGACTGATTGCAGCTTGCTAAATTGGAAATTTAAAATGTCATTTAGGCATGAAGCCTTATCTTGGCACACTTTCGGGAAAGTATCTCTTAAATAATTTCAGAGTTTATTTATTTAAAGATAACTACATGAAAAAGACTCTTTCTGAGACAAGAATATGTTGTGTTTAAGTAATTGTTGACATTATTTAAAAACATCATTAGCTAAGCTTAATTTATTATCTTCTTCACTATTATATGTGGAGGTGGCACTTCATAAGTATGCCATAGCTTAACAATTCTCTTCCAAGTATCAGGTGGGTTGTGAATAAACCTGTGCCCATTTCAGGTGCATGATCAAGTATGCAAATGAATATTTAGATTTATTTAGTGGGAATTACGCTAGTTTTCTTTTTCTTTTTTCTTTTTTTATTAGATATTTTCTTCATTTGCATTTCAAATGCTATCCCAAAGTCCCCTATACCCTCCCCCCGCCCTGCTCCCCTACCCACTCACTCCCAATGCTTTTCCCGTGCGTTCCCCTGTACTGGGGCATATAAAGTTTGCTAAACCAAGGGGCCTCTCTTTCCAATGATGGCCAACTAGGCCATCTTTTCCTACATATGCAGCTAGAGACATGAGCTCTGAGGGTACTGATTAGTTCATATTGTTGTTCCACCTATAGTGTTGCAGACCCCTTCAGCTCTTGAGTACTTTATCTAGCTCCTACATTGTGATCCCTGTGTTCCATCCTATAGATGACTGTGAGCATATACGTCTATATTTGCCAGGCACTGACAAAGCCTCACAGGAGACAGCTATATCATGATCCCTTTAGCAAAATCTTGCTGGTGTATTCAATAGTGTCTGTGTTTGGTGGGTGATTATGGGATGAATCCCCGAAGCTAGTTTTCTTATTGTTATTTTGATTTCCTTTGGTTCAGTTTTAGAAATGACAACACTATTTTCTAAAGCTAGAAATAATCAGGCTACTGTTGCAAATCTAGACTTACTGCCAGTATAACTTAGTTATGAAAACAATGCGTTAACTTATCTAAGAGGCCAGGCAGTGGTGACCCTCTTTAATCCCATCCCAGGTGGTGCACGCCTTTAATCCCAGCACTTGGGAGGCAGAGGCAGGCAGATTTCTGAGTTCAAGGCCAGCCTGGTCTACAGAGTGAGTTCCAGGACAGCCAGGGCTACACAGAGAAACCCTGTTGAAAAAAACAAACAAAACCAAACCAAACAATTAAAAAGAACAAAAAAGAACAAAATAACAACAACTTAAAAACCAAAACTCAAAACTAAAAAAAAAAAAAATTTTTTTTTGCTCTGATGTTGCTAACCTCTACTCTTCACTACAGTAAATGTCAACAGAAACAGCATGCATCATAGTGGGTACCCATCATCTTTCCACCTCTACTGAACTAGATACCATTTTTATGTAATTCCACACCATGAAATATTGTAAGTATTGAAAAGAATCTTTAAATGGATGGAGGGATCAAGAGACATAGGCCCAGGTGCTCAGCTTCAAAGTACGTCTAACTACCCCTTCCTTCCAGTCTACTTTTATATTATTGACAAGTAATCTAAGTTGTCCTAACAATTACTCTATGTGCAATTACAAGCACTTGTATCTGCAGCTTGATAACATATCATATGTGTGAGGGTCTGGATTAGGAACAAAAGGAAAAAAGAAGGAAGGAAGGAAGGAAGGAAGGAAGGAAGGAAGGAAGGAAGGAAGGAGAAAAAGAAAAAAGACATGACAAGAAAAGAAGAAAAACTAAAAGAAGAAAAGGAAAGGAAAGGAAAGGAAAGGAAAGGAAAGGAAAGGAAAGGAAAGGAAAGGAAAGGAAAGGAAAGGAAAGGAAAGGAAAGGAAAGGAAAGGAAAGGAAAGGAAAGGAAAGGCAAGGCAAGGCAAGGCAAGGCAAGGCAAGGCAAGGCAAGGCAAGGCAAGGCAAGGCAAGGCAAGGCAAGGCAAGGCAAGGCAAGGCAAGGCAAGGCAAGGCAAGGCAAGGCAAGGCAAGGTCTACTTCTGTACTGGTATGTGTAAAATGGATTCACATCCTATTGTATGCCTCAACACTCTCATTTCTGTAAGACCTACACTTCAAATGTGCCATAGCACATCATAGCTGATGTTCAGAAGACTTCCTTAAGGCACCAAAAATAGAGCCCACATTACTTTGGTGAACAGCAAGAAACTGTTATTGTATTTGAAATTGGGAGAATATTGTGATAGTGCAGCTCATTCCTAATAGCACTATACAAAACAAAACAAAGAATAATGTTTAGTTAATTGAAAACTTATTTGAAATATAGTTTACTTGCTTATGCGTTTCAATAGATATCATGACTTTTTCTTTACATTTTTTTGTGAGAAAATTTTTTTGTGAGAAAATTTTTTTGTGAGAAAATTTGGTACTTTCTGGTAGTCTTATTGGTTTTAAATTGATTGTCTTCTGACACAAAATAGGATTTACGGATCATAGAAATTTGATATTATTTGTTGATTAAAAAGTCAAATATTGGAAATTGTACATAATGCAGCTTATACCTAGCTAATATTGTTCTATATGTTCTAATAGTACACATAATACCTATTCCCAAAGGTAATTTATCAACATTACCCAATTGATAAAAGTACATTTTCATGATTCAAGTATAATAAAACATAGCAGAAAACCCACAAGAAAAATGAAAAATCTCCTAAAACACCATTCAGTCTTCTTATTAGTGCATTGAGCAAAGGGATGATGTTCTTGTGAATGCTTAGTATCCATTAAGGAAGCAAACAATTTTTAAAATTTGTGTACATGTGTTTTAGCACATGCGTGTTCATGTGTATGCCTATGTGTGTGTGTGTGTGTAAAGAACATTCTTGGCTATCATTTCTCTGGAATGCTATCTAATATATATATATATATATATATATATATATATATATATACACACACACACACATGTTCACTGAGAATTTTACCAATTGATATATAACCCAGACCAATAAATTATTTTAACTTAATATTTTACAAAAATCCATAATCTTTCATTTAGTGCTTTGGTGATACCTTAGAATGCCAGCATGAAATTGAAATGTTGAAATTAGAAACTGGTCAATATTTAATATTCAAGAGGAAAATGTCCTTAAAAATTGGTCTGTTATATAAATGTTCATAAAATGACCAATTACTGTGGTATAAATATTGATTTCTAAGTTGAAATATTTCAAAAGAATCAGAAAAAAATCAAACAATTATAACCAAAATAAATCAATGCTTTAACAGTATATGTTTATATAATACAAAAATGATTTGATCACTTACATAAAAATATATGGAAATTTTGAAGAAATGCAATGAAAGAGAAGAGAAATGTAATTAAATTACAATCCTGAAAATTGAAAAATTTGGAAAACATAAATTAATTATTTATAGTATATTAACAGTACAAAAAGACTGCCTGGATATTCCAAGTATTACTTTTGAAAGCATTTCTGTGAGACGCCTGACTTGCCAGCAAGAAAGACACAGCAGGATCCTTCTGCAACACGTGTATTGGGAGAGCATTGACTACTTAGGCGAAAGACCCTGAGCCCCAGAATTGGCGCTGTTTATATAGGCCTAGGAGTAACGTGTCCACACCTGATTGGTTGTGCCCTCAGCACCTCATTCACGTGCCTCTGGTCAGGCAGTGACTCAGCAAAAACCTCTATGGCACACGCGCACATTGGTTGTTTACCCATATTCATGGGCAATCAGCTTATTGAAACCAGAGCCATTTTGTAATGGCGTTTGCAGCTTCCCACACATTACACTTTTGAGATAGTCTCAGTATTAGATTCCTTTGAGATAGTCTCAGTATTATATTTTGCTTTAAACCTACTTTGGTTGTTGAATGAAGTATTTCTTTTATGGTGCAAAATCTTACTATGTTGCCCAGACTAACCTTTAATACATACAATCTCCTGCCTGAGCCTCTCAAGAGCTGGGATTATAAACATATGCAGCCATGTCCTCCTATTTTTTTTTTTTCTTTTTTAACCACATTCTAAGCTCTTGAAGTTGTATCTATGAGTTGAGGTTTTGATGTTTGTTTGTTTGTTTGTTTGTTTTCCCTTTTTGGTCAAACTCTGTTTCTGAAAGCAGTGTGCACCAATAGTTGGTGTGTACAAGAATACCATGCTCTGCATGACTGATGTGATCTTTCTTAAGGCAGTAGTTGCTAGCTTCCAGATACCTTCAATAAGATGTAGACTTGGTCATTAAGATGATGCAGGAAGTCACTTCTCGATGAAAATGTCTCCAGTCTTCTGAAGAAAAAGAATCAGGAGAAAATTTTAAATATCAAAAGAGCCAGCGACCACTGAGGAGTCTATCTTCTTCACTTTGCCACTTTTGAGTCAACCGATGTTCCTTAATAGTGAAGAATTGCAGCAGCCATGCTTGAAGCTGTATTTCTAAGAAGGAAGATTAAACAAATACACAGTATGCAGTCTATCAATACATCCATTTGATCTTCTAACAAAAGAAATAATATTTTGAATAATGTAAGTGCCTGTATTATAAAATGAGAATATTGTAGCCAAAGGCACTAGTACACTTTATCCAGGGCCTTAACAGAGATTAAGCAATGAAGCTGAGATTTCAGCTCAAATCCTCAGATTCCAAATGTACACTGCTTTCTATGCTAGGATAATGTCTCTCTAATTAATCCATTTACAGTGAGAAGGGAAAAGGCCGATAAAGATTTAAGTAGTGATTACTGAGATTGCCTTGGGAATGTCAAAAAAAAAATTAATACCGATCCCTTAGCTTGAGCTTCAACTACTTCGTTTTAAAGGTCTGGGGCTTTGTAAGGTGTCTGTCTGTATCACCACGAACTTTTTCTAAGTTATCTCTAAGCAGTCCTGCTGCTCAGCCAGATTCAGGGACTTTTCAGAGTATTGAGCCAGTGTTAAAGAAATTGCAAGAATATTTGAATTTTTAAAGAGGAAAATACATCTGTAAAATGATGTGCTTCTGCTTAGAAGCAGAGAGGCATTATGGCACATGGATACACTTTGGCATCTCTGGAACAGCGACATGAAGGCAGTTTACTTGGTTCTTTGCCAAAGCTGTACTAATGTTTCATTCATTCATTCACTCATTCATTCCTTCATTCAGTGTATTTCTTGATGTGGAATCAAGGGTAAAATATGCCACCATGGCATGTTTGACCTGTTAGATGTGCCACAAAAATAAGGTGCATTCCCTTTAAAAGAGTTTAGTCTTTGTTTTGACTGTCCCAAACCTCCCATTGCAGACTTTGAAATCACACAGATCTTTCCTCCTCTGTTTTCCAGGTACCAGAGGCATTTACCACCAAGCCCAGCTTGACTAGCAAACTTCTGAGCAAGAACAACATCTTGTTTGATAGTATAATGCTGCATCCTACTATTCTTACACTTTGAGAGTATCCCTTTTTCCCTAAAGCATTAAAAAAAAACATATGATTTTGATTTTGTTTCTAAGCCAATAGAGGTAGTGCAAAATGAAGCCTTGGATATAAGTAAGCCTCAATTCTTACACTGTCTGGAGTAGCAGAAATAAACCTGATACAAAGAAAAACTCATGCACTCTATTGAACAGCCACTTATTCCTGCTTCTATATAATGGTATGTGTAGGAATTTATTTGAGTGTGTCTTTAGATGTGTGTAGAAGACTGTTTGTGTGTGTGTGTATATGTATATGTAGAATTAGAAATGACGATAATTGCTACATTCTTTTATGTGAGATATGAATTTTCTGTCCAATAGAAATGGATTAATAATCACTTTATACTGTTTAACTTCTTATCATCTATAATAAATAGAAATTTACCGAGCTTAACTCCTATGAATTTAAATCTCAGTTGTAAGTACAAATTTTATCAGTCATTGAATTTCTTCTACTATATTTTTTCCCCTTTGTTCCTCAGAGTTCTCTCTTCTCCCTTGCCTAGAATTCTTTCTTCCCCTTTGGTTAGAATTTCCTAATATAACCAATTTATTTGCCAAAAATCAAAGAACTGAAGATAACTTTGTACAGTGATGTTAGGGTACTTCAATATTGAGGAAAAGCCACATGAGGCTTGACTTCCCCACCTCTAGCTTCCGGTCGCTATTAATTTGTTTTCTTTATGTTGGCACTCCGGGTTTCCTCAATGTCCATTTTTGTTTTCAATCAGTGAGTATTTATACTTTAGGGAAAATCCAGTCCAAACAAGTTTTCCTCCTGCAAAGTCTTCCTCACTCCTCTCTCTGGATTTCCTGTTAACTTTATCCTATACTCAGTTCAGTGGAACACGCCTGTCACTCTGAGGGATAGCTAACTTTAGAGAGCGGCTGCCTGTTTCAAATGTGGCAGACTCAGTGTTCCTGGAGAAGGTAATTATTGGCAGAAAACCAACAACAGAGCATAAAGGAGTGTTCCTTTCTCACTTTGGGCGTTATTTATGGTGAGTTAATTTTGAGAATCTGAATTTCAGAACAACCTCTTTTTTCATCTTATATATGTAAGTGCATAATATTATATACAATTATAAAGTAATAGACAATTATAATATTTCTACTATCATTCTCTGATTAATAGTGGATAAATACTTTGGTACCTAGAGCTAAGGAAAGGACATACACTAATCACTGAAGACCAGGCAGCTTCATGCCTCTTTCTTTATCTTGTTCCTCACAAGCAATAAGTATGTACAGGGGTCTTCACTAATTCAGTGGCCAAATATCAAGAATGTAATTTTTATTTCCTGAATAGAGTCTTTTTTAATGAAAATGGGCACGCAATTCATTTAAGTGATACTGAGACATCTTACATCCTTATCACTTATGCATTTACCTCAGGTGTATCAGCTTCCCTCTCTCTCCTATGTCTGCACTCTAGTACCCATTTCATTCAGCAGGCAACAAAATCACCCACGGCAATCCAGAGCTACAGAATTTCGGAGTGAGAAATCTTCCATAAAGACACATCCAAAAATGATTTTTTTCTCATATCAAGAGCCCTTTAAAATTCTTTTTTAAAATAACACTTTGAAAAAAATAACATCTGCTTAAATCCTTTTATCATGATTTAAACACATTTTCAGTTATCACATTTTTTCTCCTCCTTTTTTCCCCTTTTTTTTTCAAAGTTCTTTTTATACTTGTTACCATGGACACAATGTTGCTTGCCTCAGAGTCTAATTAAAATGGTTACTTGTTCAGCCATGGAATTAGAGAATTATCATGTGTTCAGGGAGTGGCTTCAAAATCTAAGCAAACTACCGTGTAGGTCTCTTGATAGCAATGTCTGTGCTCTCTCCCAATCTTCTCATTCTACAGAATTGTTTAATCAATAACCTAGTAAAACAAAGACCCAACAAATACTGTTTAGATGCTCTGCACCAGAACTAAACCTTGTGATTTAATTTTCTGGGTAGATTTCTATGGGTATATAACAAATGAACAATGCCTATCTGAATATTGGAAGAAGAGGTTATCACCTCTTATGGCTAAATGATTAAATATGTACATTTCTTTAAATACATAGTTTTATTGTAAAATTTAAACAAAAATTACTTGCAAACAAATTTCTTAGCTTTGAGGTGATTACTCCCCTACCAAATCATAGCTCACCTCTCATTTTATTTTTTGCATAACTGATTCGTTTAGTCTGAATATTTTGGCTGTTTGTGTTTAAGAAAAAAATCCATATATTTTACATATTCAAAACCTTTATAATTAGTTGTGATGATATTTAAAACTAATATACCTCATACAAGCATTTATATAAAACTAAAGGAGTCAGAAAGAGACTCTATATTTTTGTAATGTCAAAAGTACTCCATTGAAAATGTTCACTACCACATGGCTTGGAATAGATGATGCTAATGCGCAAAAGTTTCCATGGTTTTCTAGCACGTGTATTCATACAATACATAAAATGTTCAGAAATGGAGAGATTTTCTATTTTATTCAATTTCCATGGCCCACTTACTTTTGCAACTTTATTTTTACCACACCCCATCACTGAAAAGCCCTTTGATTGCCCAGCATCTTGTTAGAAGTGCATGAAATGTGTTCAGAGGATTTTACATGGGTTATCAACACTCAAGATTCCACTACACATTCAGCAAGAGCCTTTGCTGGTACGGTTCTTGAGTATTCTATATTCTGTTGTGATTAAATAAACTGCATAGAAACATGAAACTCTATGGCAGTATCAAGTAGAAGGACCGTTACAGTGAGCAAGTGGGAAATTACCCAGATGTCAAGGCAAGGGTCCTGTCAGGAGCTGATAAATTACAAGGTGCTTGTTATATCTCTAACAACAAAAAAAGAATGTGGATTTGTGCCCTCAAATTTTCTTGCAACACTATATGATATCTTCCAACATTTCATGAGGCATTAGTTTTCTTGTAACACCTAACTTTGTAATGCTGAAATTGTCAGCTTTTCAGCCTGGCAATTAAGCATTGCATTTCCAGGCAGCACAATGCTCCTACAGGTTAAAACGACTAGTTACGCACAATATGATTCAAAATTTCAAAAGTAAGTCTTCTCTTTACTTAAAGCAAATGACTGTTCATTAGGTGTTGTTGTTGTTGTTATTGTTGTTGTTGTTGAAGAATCCTTGGACTTCATAAAATGTATTTGATTGTGGCAGTTGGTTAAGGGCTTTGATGTGAAATCCCCAGATGTTCAATTTCTGTCACAAACTTATCTTAAGTGAAAATTGTAGAAGCTTTTGAGGACTAAAATCCTGCGTTTAGGAAAGTATGTTGATAGTCTATCATCACTATGTATATTCTGCACATCTTTAGTTGGTCAATAATATTTATTAGCATTGAGTTCTTTTATTCAAAATTGCTGGCTTCCTATTAAAATACACGTAGCCTATGATTTTTGTGGGATTTGTAGTACCCAGTGTCTAAAATTTTATCTTTTGTCCTAAAGAATGCAAAACCACAGGTTTACACTGCACTTATACGAGAGAGGAGAGAGAGAGAGAGCAAGAGAGAGACAGAGAGACAGAGAGAGAAGAAGGGAGAGGGGAGAGGAGGGGAGGGGAGGGGAGGGGAGGGGAGGGGAGGGGAGGGGAGGGGAGGGGAGGGGAGGGGAGGGGAGGGGAGGGGAGGAGAGGAGAGGAAGATGAAAAATAGCCAATCTTTCTTACCAATAATACCCACAGAGGCCAGAAAGCCCTTTCTGTGTAAGGATGCTTCTGACTTAGTTTGACTAAAGGATAGAACAGCAAATAAGCAAATACTTTCACAAAAGAAATTGAACCCTAAAAGTCATACTTGAAACAAAAACATTAAAATTTGAATAGACTTTAATGAACTCACATCTAAATCTACTTATGTATGGTTAGGGTAGACTTAGAAAATAAGAGATAAACTTTAAAATTATACAGTGTATTCTTATTTTAATGTGTTTATCTTGAAGATAATAGTTATAAAACTTAAAGTCATTTAAGTATATTTCTAATGTAAAGGGTCATGAGAAATATAATGTATGCAAATTACCTATTAATAACGCAGGTATAAATATTTTGTATTCATTGATAATTAATAAATCCTTCTGTATATCAGACTCTGCTCAGATGCAGTAATAAAAAAGAGAGAAGAATAAGTTACTCCATCAATTTGTGAGACAAACACAATATATTTGAACAAATAAAAGACATTTCAGAAAACATGAAAATTTTAGAAGAGCTCAAAGTGTGGTAGTCAGAACTTTTTTACTAAATTAGTTGGAGAGGGTGTGCTTTTCAAATTATATAATATTTCAGTGATTACTTGTATATTTCACATCATAGACCCCAATCTCACTCACTTCACTGTCCTCCCAGATCTACAGTCCCTCTTGTAACCACCCATCCCCGATCCCCCAAAACATAAGGAAAAAAAGTCCAGTTTGTGTTGCATATATTTTCACTGAAGCATGACCAAAGCAAAACAAAAACCAAAAATACTGGGTTCTACTCCACCTGCACACCAGCAAGAATCCATCAATGGTGGAGAGCTACCCTTCAGGATGACTGTCTGTCTAGTCTATCCCTTTGGGGGGAATGAGCTGTGTTTTAGCTGATAGCTGAAAAACAAGGAAAGCTCAACACATAGAAGTATAAGGAACAGAGTTCTCATAGAAGACTTTCAAAACCATCACCAGGGGTTGTTTTTCTGTATGAAATTGGAAGCAGCTGCCACACAGGATAGATTGATCCCTGCGGATCAATCTATGTGTCAGTCAGATTTCACCCTCATATAGCACCTCTCCTAAGAAGCCTTTCTTGATCAACCAGATTTCCTATTCAGCGTATCCATAGCACAATCATGTCTTCCTTGATGATATTTGGCATTCATAGTATTTGCTTATAGTTGTTCATTTGATGATGCTTGAGTGTCATGCAGCTAGAAAGTTTATTTCTTTCTGTTTGTCATATATGTTCCTGCATGTAGCACAGTATTTCAATGGGAGTCTGACGTGCACATGTGTAAAGGTATATTCTCTATTAACCAGCAATTAAATACTTAAATAAAAGGGTAGAAGAAATTATTTACTGTGGAAATTAAAATTATTCAGTACTTCATAAAGAGTGGAGAAAACAAAGGGATTTATGTTCATTTATTTCCTCTGAAATCTGCTTGTATGAGCTGAAGAGGTAGCTCAACATACAGGGGTACTTCTTCTGCTTCCAGAGAGCTGAAGTTCAGTCTCCAGCACCAAAGTCAGGAGTTCAAATCACTGCTAGTCACTATAACTATGGGAGATCTGACACCCTCTAAGGGCTTCTAAGATTACCTTATCTAGGTATGCATATACCCATAGAGGATACATATACATCTAATTTGAAATGTAAAAATTAAATGAAGAAGACATCACTTGTGTTTTAAGGACAGATAGTCCTAAGAATGGAAAAACAAACCAAAACAACACACACACACAAACACACACACAGAACAACAACAAAAATATCAACATCAACAACAAAACCAACTCATAGTCTGGATCCAAAAACACTCTTATAGGCATTGGTAGTATACTTTCTTCTCTTCTTTGCTTGGAAAGCAAACTTATTGGATAATAATTTTCAGAAACCATGGATATAACTGTAAATATAGTATTTCTCATATCTGCCTGAAATACTCTTACTCTTTGCTTAGATTACTGGTATTTCTCTGACATTTCCAAAGTAGACCTGTAGACAATTGGATATATGGATAGTTTCCTCATATTTGGTCACTGTTTTTGTGACTATATTCAAAAACACTGTTCCTAGTTCTAGCCCTATAACTGTAGCCAGAATAAGACCCATGGTCAACTAGCACTGCCATCACAGAGCGTATTAGAAAGTAGAGTTGAAACATGAAATGGGTAACCAAGGGTAGTTTATGCTGAGCCACGTGTTCTCAATTAAGCTAAAAATTAAATACATGATATTTTGGAGATATTTTGGATTGTATTATAAAAGCCATGGAGATTCACAAAGAAGATAATGAAAAATGTAATAATATTGTTGATTTTTAATTTTCAAAATACAACTTTAAATGTCTGACAGAAATTAAAAGTAAAGTACCAGATATTTCCAGGGACACAAATAAAAGATTGATAGTATTTGGGGGTGATCAATCAGTGATAAAATACATGTCTAAAATATTTAAATGGCAAGAAACGCTAGTAACCAATACATTGAGAATAACTTCTGAATTGAATTGGATGATGGAAACATTCACTGAGCACAGCATTGAGAAAGGAGCAAATGATTAAGGATTGTCTTGGCTGGTGTGGCCTTTGAAACAGTGACGTGTACTTGCTTCTGGAACACAACCCCAAATTCAAAAGTGGTTTATCGAATTTAGAATAGAGTGATATGCACATTTAAAAGACATTGTCTATGGATAGTAATGGGAAAGTGTATGCTCCATACAAATCACCAGGAAGAAAGACTTGAGCCTTAAGAGAATTTAAAATATCAGATAAGTAGGAAAGAAAGAAAGAAAGAAAGAAAGAAAGAAAGAAAGGAAGGAAGGAAGGAAGGAAGGAAGGAAGGAAGGAAGGAAGGAAGGAAGGAAGAAAGAAAGAAAGAAAGAAAGAAAGAAAGAAAGAAAGAAAGAAAGAAAGAAAGAAAGAAAGAAAGTCAGAATTGGTGTCATGCAGTCAAGGAAAGAAAAGAAGCTAATTCCATAATAGTTTGGAAATAATGTCCATACATTTAAAAACATACAGTGAATAGAGATCACTGTGTGACAGTTTGGCCTTCCTTGAGTGCTAGAGAATAAAAGAAATGTAAATCACAGCCTGTGCTGATGTAGTTTTAGTAACAATCTAAGCATTTTACCTAAAACAATCAGATTTGAACACAGGAAAGTTGATGTGAACCTAATCAAATCAAATGATTCATTATGTTTGGTCGGGATAGGCAGGTATATGTTATTTGAAATGATTTCTTAGAGTTTGTGAGAATGCATTGTTTAGCTAGTAGAAAGAAGACTGTAGCTTAAGAAAACATTACTATGTTGACCTTTTTGATATTCTATTTTTGATTGGTTGAATTGAAATATCTTATCATGTCCATCCAAGTAAGGGCAAGACTGTAAACACTGTGAAGTTGACTAGCCAGCCAATCAAATTATAGAGTGCTGTAAAGGTCAAAGCAATACAAAATGCTACTGTAATTTACATAACATATGTGCAGCATTACAAGTTCGATATTTTATCCCTCAGACAAGGATTGAACACGATCATAAAAAGTCAAAACGTGATTGCATTCTCCTGACAGTAATACCACATGTGGAAAAAAAAAAAAAAACCTCTTTGAAGAAAATGTTATTGAGTTATCTGCATAGCAAATGATAATTCTAAAAGAAAACATGTTAATGTCTTGTTAGTTATTAGTTGATAGACTAAAAACAAAAGGTGGGATGTTAAGAGTTGACAAAGAATTTTCAAGAAAGTAGAGAGTCACAAATATAAATTGGTCTATAAATAAGTGCACATGAAGTCTGGTTGCTGATTTTATACTCATTTTAAGATAGGAAAAGTCATTTTAGATAGTCATCTTTCTATTTGTTTAATGAAAATATATTCTTAATATTGAATATTATTAGCAATAATAGGTGAAAATTAAAATAATAGGCAACTACTAAGGATATAGCAGTGAATATGATATAATTCGGCATTTAAAATACTGATGATACTGTGGAGATAAATGATAATACACAATTGCTTTAATTAGTTTATATAACGATATAGTCACACAGCACAGAGCAGTCCTAATTACAAAATACTGTCCTCTCTATGTGAAAGATATATAGTTATGAATATACAGGGGTTCTCTTCAATTTCTATAACTAATTATGAAGCTTTATACTTGTTGATGCTTTTTATTTGTTAGTAATCTTTTGAAATTAACATTAATATTTACTCTGATGAGCTCCTAATACTTACCTAATGTGATAGAGAAAAATCACTGCTAATTTGTAATTTCTTACCATTAACATTTTCGAAGTTACATATGTGTTGTGACTTCTACTTTTCATGCTGGCAACGATGCAGAGGTAAATACTTTTTGTGAAAACTGAAAAGGCTAAAAGTAAAAGAACACAGAGTTAATTTTAAAAATATATTTGAGGGCACCCAGGAAAACATCTAATTTGAAAATATGAAAAGGATGAGTTTCAATATAGTAAGTCATATTATTGATAAATTAATGTTGAGGAAAATACGACATTTTAGAACAGTTCCTTTGACACTCATAGTTTCTCAGGCAAAGAGGGAGGCATCAAAACATATCACAGTACAGATTTTAGCATTAAAATATATAAAATTAACAAATATATATCAAAAGAAAAAATCCCAATCAATGGAAAATGAGATGGCCAATGAACTCAACAGTCAGGTCTAAAAGAAAGATACACAGTCACCAAACCCAGACACTATTGTGGATGCCAACAAGTGCTTGCTGACAGAAGCCTGTTGTAGTTGTCTCCTAAGAGGCTCTACCAGTGCCTGACAAATACAGAGGTGGTTGCTCGCAGCCAACCATTGCACTGACTACAGAGTTCCCAATGGAGGAGTTAGAGAAAGGACTCAATGAGCTGAAGGGGTTTATAGCCCCATAGGAGGAACAACAATATAAACAAACTGTACCCCCAAAGCTCCCAGGGACTAAACCACCAACCAAAGAGTACACATGGTGGAACTTATAGCTCCAGCTGCATATGTAGCAGAGGATGGCCTTGTTGGTCATCAACTGAAGGAGAGGCCCTTGGTCCTGTGAAGGCTTTATGCCTCAGTATAGGGGAATGCCAGGACCAGGAATGGGAGTGGGTGGGTTGGGGAGCAGGGGGAGGGGATAGGGGACTTTTGGAGGGGAAACCAGGAAAGGGGATAACATTTGAAATGTAAATAAAGAAAATATTTAATAAAAACATATATAAGAAGAAACATACTCAAATGACCAATAACAAACTTTATTGAAGTGTGCAGCATGCTTATGGAGAGGTAAATGAAAACTAATTTGAGATTCCATCTTACTCAAGTCAGTATGAATATCATGAAGAAAACAAACTACAACAAATGCTAAGTGTCTTAGTCAGGGTTTCTATTCCTGCACAAACATCATGACCAAGAAGCAAGTTGGGGAGGAAAGGGTTTATTCGGCTTACACTTCCATGCTGCTGTTCATCACCAAAAGAAGTCAGGACTGGAACTCAAACAGGTCAGGGAGCAGGAGCTGATGCAGAGGCCATGGAGGGATGTTCTTTACTGGCTTGCCTCCCCTGGCTTGCTCAGCCTACTCTCTTATAGAACCCAAGACTACCAGCCCAGGGATGGTCCCACCCACAAGGGGCCTTTCCCCCTTGATCACTAATTGAGAAAATGCCTTACAGTTGGATCTCATGGAGACATTTCCTCAACTGAAGCTCCTTTCTCTGTGATAACACCAGCTGTGTCAAGTTGACACAAAAATAGCCAGTACAAAAATATCTGGGGAACCATTTGTCAGAGGGCAGTGCTGCAGCAATTGTGCAGAACAACACATTGTTTTGTCAGAAAACTAAAAGTAAAACTACCATGTGATCTAGCACTGCCACTTGAAAGTGTATGGTTAGAGGACATTAAGGTCTACCCCAGAGACACTTATACAATCATGTTTATTGCTGTGAGGTTCAGGATAAATAAGAAACGGAAATATTATAGATGCCCATGAACTGATGAATGGATAAAGAATTGTGATACTTATACAGAATAATAGTTTATGTAGCTGGAATAACTAAATCATGATATTTTGAGAAAAAGTGCCTGGAAATGTAAATCATATTAAAATACATGAAATAAGTTAGAGTCAGAAAGACAAATACTGCATTACTTCCTTTCACTTGCATCTACATTTAAAGAGATATAGGACAGAGGAGGAAAGGGGAGAGAGGAGGGAGAAGGACAGGGAGAGAGATGGGGGAGGGAGGAGGAAGGGGAGGGAGAGAGAGGGGGAGGGAGGGGAAAGAAAAGGAGGGGGACGGGGAGAGGTAAGGGGAGAGGAGGGGGAGAGGGAGAGATCATGAGCAGGGCAAAAAGAAAATGTAGTGGAAGCAGGAAGTGAAAGCAGAAGTGAAGAATACTAGAAGAGAGGAATGGGGCAGGCAAGAAGAGTGATGGATGATGGGTAATGGCAACAGGCAGGGTATGAATCAAAGCAAAGTATGTTCAGCATACCACAAAGAAACCGATGACTATACTGCTAAAAAATTAATAAGTAACTGCCATAATACGGTTGTCTACATTCCCAATTAAAATGGTGGAAAGGAAGCATTTAAAACAGAACTATTTCCAGTTCGTCAAGATCACTAGGGCTCCAGAATGGATACAGGTGCCCAAAACACATGAAACAACCAGTTTGCCATAGGATACACATGAAAAAACAAGTTTGCCACAGGACACACAGGAAACAACCAGTTTGTCATAAGATATTTGGAACCTTCCTTTGACATTTTAACCCTATTTTAGATTTATCTACTTTGTATTATGTGTGTTTTGCTTGCATGTGTGTAGGTATAATTTTGTATATGCATAACACACACAGTAGTCTAAAGAGGTCATTGGTTTTCTGGAATTGGCATAACAGATGAGACACCATGTGGATATTAGGAATTAAATGTGGGTACTATGCAAAGTCAATAAATCAATAAGTGCTCCAAGTAACTGAACTATCTGTCCAGTTCCCCTAGAATACAGATTGTCCACGAAATTCCAAATATACTTCGCTAGAGAGTAATATTGGTAACTCTGCTTTTAATAATGTTTTCAAAAGTTGACTGAAACATTTGAAACTATAAAATTCAAAAATAAAAATATTCCAAACATATGAAGTTTACTTGTGCTGAGATGTGTAGTAGAAGTATACTAGAAACAACAAGAAATATTCTCCAAGAAAAAGTTTTTAAGAATTGTTTGGAAGTTTTGTGATGTGGATGTGAGAAAAAGAAACTTATTTGAGTCATGATAGTAATAGATGATTATTTAGGTAAAGTGAGAGAGAAGTGGGGAGTGGTAAACATACTGTATCCTTCCTCCCTTTCTTTCCTCCTTCCCTCCTCCCCTCCCTCCCTTCCTTCTTTCTTTCAATTCTTCCTTGCTTCCTCCTATTACTTTCATGATGGTGTCTATCTTGAGAAAGTAAAGCCATAACTATGTGACCCTAAACTGCAAACTGCTCTCTGTCTTGGTAACAAATGATTTAAAAATCTTTTGTACAAAGGAAATGGATGTGACCAGTGGTGTAGATTATTCCTACATATCTTTTACTTTTCTTTCTTTTTTATCTAACTTAACTATAGTATCCATTCCTTTATAGATTCTGGCTTCACTGTGCTCTAGTTATCTCTTTCTCTGTGTCTCTGTTTCTTTCTACCTTTGTCTCCTTCCTTCTCTCTGTGTATCCTTTCTCTCTCTTCTATGCTGTCTTTATTTTGAATATTAAAATATTTATTAGTAATAATTTATTAGTAATAATTTATGATCAATCTCATAAATCATTTAAAATACTGTATTATTGAGAAAATGATATGTTTATATCATATACCTTCAGTTAATAATCCATTAAAGTGGGTGTTTTCATTATCTTCATTTTATAGCAGAGTAAAAAGAGATGGATACAATCATATTATAATACAAGAAAATTTCAAAGAATTAATAATAATTGAAAAAATAAAACAGCTTTCTTTTCTTTATTATGTTTTTCATTCCTTGTGAGAGGGTACAGCAACATACATAATATTTTGATAAAATAATCACTCCTAGTTTTTAATCTTAAACTCTGTCTTTAAATGTGTATAGATCATGAGGTTAATACAGTCACTGCTTATGATTCATCTGAGTTGATCACTTAACAAAGTAGAATGACTTTGTACTATATGAAATGTGCTCTAACTTTAATTTCCTCTTTTGTATGGCTTTGATGGTAAAAGTCTCCAGCTTGAGTTGTTAGTCATAAAACAACTCATCTCCACACAAAATTTTGCATAGATCATAGTATCATGGCTTATAGAGAAACTAAGTCCTGTAGACTTAGGCAACATCTCCAAGGATAAGAACCCACCCACCTACTGACATCACTAGACAGAAAAGGAATGCATGTTCTGCCTGTACCCATTTCCAATTTCCCCTTGCTCTAGTGCAGCGTGGTTGTCATTTACTATTCTGTTACTACGTTCATCTCTACCCATTCTGTTTTTCTCTAAGCTTTCTTTCTTATACTATATATTTCCCCTTGCTAAGAGAAGTTTCAGTTTCATCTACAGCTCAGAATTAATCTCACTTGATGCTTAATTTATCTTCAGTGTAAAGTTTATACCACACTAGCACATTTCCTTAAAGAAAACTTCTGGATCATACAGGGATCAAGTGACCCTGAAAGCCATAATGTCAGATTAATGAGCCAATCGTATAATCTAACTGAAACTCAATGTTTAAAAGATGTGTGCTCCTTCTTCCTCTGAAAATCAGTTCAAATTTCTAACAAGAAGGGTTAATATTATTTTTGTGGCATGCTACAGATTTTCAAGCTGCTTACATATCATGTACAGAAAGTTTATATATCTTGTTTAGAGCAAAAGCCAAGTAGAAAATAATTTGAAAACCATATTGAACAGCTAAAATGCAAGTCTAAAATTTTGGTCTTTCAACTGGGGCATTTGAAGATATTGCTACGCTGTACTTGCTAATTGACCTTTATCAGTATAAAGAAAGAAGTCATCTTTCAAAGCAGTGGCTCCATAAAATTACCATATGTTATTTATTCTTTGAACTTTTTATACTTAAAATCAACTTTATTAGAAACAACTTACTTAATTTTTCTCATCCTTTCTTTAAAAGAAGCTCCCTGAGAAAAAGGACATGGCCACATCTCCTCTATATCTGAATGGGGAGATGGGGACATAGTGGGGAATTTTAATCTAAAAATATGGCTGTTCTGGCAAGGAATATCTCAAAAGACTTTGTAGGTCTGTATGATCCTGCTGGAATGACACACCTTTAATCTCTCTGGCTGGAATACAGACATGCCTTTAGTACATACCTTTAACCCCAAGCAATGATGTCTAATTGAGTGGCAGACAAATAATGAATCAGAGAATGATCTGACAGAATAAGTCAGAGATAGGGTATGCACAACTCTCAAAAGAACAGACAGAAAAGAGAGGTTACATAAAGAGCAGTGAAGGATATTACCTGTAGTTTTCTTTGATACAAATGATAAATGGACTTAGAAAGAAAATAGGAAAACAACACCCTTTACAATATTCACAAATAATATAAAATATCTTGGTATAATTCTAACCACATAAGTGAAAAAATCTGTATGACAAGAACTTCAAGTCTTTCAAGAAAGAAATATCTTAGAAAATTGAGAAATCTCCCATGTTAGTGGGTTGGTAAGATTAACATAGTAAAAATGGCCATCCTACCAAAAGCAATCTACATATTCAATGCATCCCTATCAAAATTCCAACACAATTAATATGGAATTAACAAAAAAAACATGGAAAAGCAATTTCCAACTTTGTATGGAAAAACAAAAGACCCAGGATAGTGTAAACAATACTTAAAACTAAAAGAACTTTTGGGAGGAATCACCATCCCTGACCTCAAGCTGTACTACGGAGAAATAGTCATAAAAATTATATGGTACTGATACAGACACAGGCAGGTTGATAGATGAAATAGAATTGAATACATAAAAAAAATCCCACACACTTATGGACACTTGATCTTTGGCAAAGTACTCAAAAATATACAATGGAATAAAGAAAGCATCTTCAATGAATGGTGCTCATCTAACTGGCAGTCCATATGTAGAAAATGAAAATAGACCCACATATGTCATCTTACATAAAGCTCAAGTCCAAGTGGATCAAGGATCTCAACATAAAACCAGATACACTGAATTGAAAGGAATAGAAAGTAAGAAAGAGCCTTGAACTCATTGGCACAGAGAACAATTTTCTAAACAACACCAATGGTTCAGTTTCTAAGATCAAGAATTGATACATGGGACCTCATGAAACTGAAAAGCTTCTGTAACACAAAAGAGACAGTCAATGGGACAAATCAGCAACCTACAGATTGTGAAAAAAAAAATATTCACTAGCCTCACAGGTGATAGAGGACTAATATCCCAAATATATAAAGAACTTAAGAAGTTAACCTCCACAAGACCAAACAACCAAGTCAAAAATAGGGTATAGAGCTAAACAGAGAATTCAAAACAAAGGGTAGACAGTAATCTAAAAAAAAAAAAAAAAAAAATAGCACTGAAGAAGGGGGAGGAGTTCACTTCAGTTCAGAGAAGTTCAGTTCAGAGAAGTTTAATGGCAGTCTTTCCAAGCAGAACAATTCAGTCAGAAGCCGAGGCCATTCAGGCAACTTGGAGATGAGTTTGAGCCAGAAACAGCTGAGCTGAAGCAGCCAGCCAAAGTTCAGAAAAAGCTAGAAATGGTAAGCTTATTGAGCAGTAAGTCTTGTAGACTGAAAAATAAGGTAAGGCTGGAAGCTGAAGACTTCAAGGTCTGGGCTTGCAGATTACATTGTATGAAGGCTAGGCACTTACAGGCCTAGGCTTAGGGATAGTTAGATAAAAATGTTCTGGCCTCTGCTCAGGCCATGTATTCATAGGGTTGGGTACAGCTCTCATCTCATCACTTCATTGGAGGAAATAAAAGCAACATTTACATTTAAGGGAAGATGTCTAGACAGCATTCCTATTGTACATTGTAGAACCAGAGGTATTTTCATTGATGGAAAAAAAATCCAGCAGAGACAATGATAGGGTCTCAAGTTCCATGGAGCACTGAGCTCATGTGTCAAAGGCCTTGCAGTGTGTGGCAAAGCTCGTTAAACTATTGAAAATATTTCCTAAATATTGATAAGTAGAGCCGTTATCTAAGTTTCATAATATAAAATCAAATCATAACAAATTAATATTTTAAAAATATACTATTTGAATACTATAACAGCACATTTTTCTCATTAGTAGAAAAGATATTGATTCACAGAGTTTATAATCTTCTACCAGAAGCGAGACAATTAGAGGAGCTTTCCATCTGAACCAATGAGCTTCTCAACTACAGCACAACATCACAAGTAAATGGAATAAGAACAGCATGCTGCTCTAACCAACAAGTTAGCCTTCAGGTTCCATCTAAAGACTCGTCTACTTCCATTATCAAAGTATGCATAAAGCCATAAATATAATTAAACATTTTCATATATGGATATATCTACAGTTATTCAAATTGAGTACCTATGCAAATAATGGAGAAGAGACCCATATTTCCTGTTACAGGGAAACCTGAGGCAAGAAGGTTGTTTAAGCCCAAGAGTTCCAGGCCCATCATGGCAAACTGAGGAAGACTGTGTCTTTAATATAGCAATGAGGATTTTATAATACAGTAAATTAGAATTAAAAACAGATTTTATTTTTCTTTTAGATTGAAATCTTTTTTTTTTAAGGTTTTTCGAGACAGGGTTTCTCTGTATAGCCCTGGCTGTCCTGGAACTTTGTAGACCAGGCTGGCCTTGAACACAGAAATCCACCTGCCTCTGCCTCTTGAGTGCTGGGATCAAAGGCGTTTGCCATTTAATGAGCTTATTCGTGTTTACAAGAAACATTAAAGACTTTGTACTTGTGAGCATCCTGGGCCTTATAGTAATTTCTCTACTAGCCTGAGCTCCCTTGGCTAGACACAATCTTAAGGGGGTATGAAGAAAGAAGAACTAAATACAACAATCCAAATTTTTGTCAATGCTCTTGGGGGACTTATTGTAGCATGGAAATATCAGCAGGTGGCCATGAATGCAAATGATTGACATTTCATTAGTTTCTGATCAAAGGATGTGAACATGCTTGCTAGGATGGTGGCTCATACAACACTTCACTTCTCTGGAAGAATCATAAGGCTGTGAAGCAAGCATACATTGAAACTATATTTTATTGTATCCTTGGCTCTTAGAGAAATGACTATCCAAAAAATCTCTAGAATTGATAGTAGGCTTTTTTGTTGTTATATTGGCCAGTGGATGGATATTTTTTCAGTTGCCTACTCTGTCCATTCTGGTAGTATTCCTTTCCAGGGCTGCCCTCAATTGAGATATTCCACTAAAGGTCCAGCTCAGCTCCCTCTTGCTTTTATGCCATTGTGTTTGGTCTGTCACAGACACTCAGAACAACTGCTGAGCATCCTTCTCATAAATGTTTCATATACTTGATGACAGTATTTATCCCTTAGTTTCCGCATATTTGGATTTTATTCAATATCCTTTTGGTTGATGTGGAGGAAAGGGAGACGGCACTTATGCTTCATACTGCACATTGCTGCCAGCACAATGTGAAACACAAATTGATAATGTCAGATCCTGCTTGCAATTTTCTAGTGATTTCCCACTGTCTTCAAACTAAGCCCAACCATCATAACACAGGCCAAAAGATCTCTCATCCCAGACACACCAAAAAGAAAAAAAAAAGAAAGAAAAAGAAAAAAAGTAACAAGGCATTCTGTTTTGAAACTCAGTTCCTTTGTGTTATGTTATTTTCTCTGCCTCCAGTGTACATTTCTGTCTTCTTCAGGTTAATGACTACTCAGGCTGTGCTAGTTTTAAACAGCAGTTAAATTAAAGGTTCCCTGTGCCCACATGACATAATTATTCACTTCTGCAGTTTTCTATGTTATTCTATCTTCTTTGGCTCCTCTTACAACCTTACAATGTAATTACAAATTTATCCATGTTTCCCATACTGGATGCAACACCCCTGAAGATAGTGTAGGCCTAAATCCTAAAATCTAATAAAATGATCACTGATAAAAGTAAAGGATTCTATCATGACACCAGAATTAAAGGGATAGTGAATCCAAGAAAATATTAGAGTGCAGTCAAAGTGACAGGCTTATTCCATCAGAATTCTGCCACAGTTCAAATCCTATCTCATTAGCTTACTGTCCTATAGGCCTTTGTCATCTCCAGGTGACATGCTAGTAGGAAAATAAAAATGAAGAAGAAATTGATATTTGTATATGTAAATGAGTTCTACTTTATTTATTATCCATGTTTATATCATATATCTATGTTCTTGACTCAAGAGAATTCAGGATGGTTAACAGTTTTACTGATTATAGTTTTCGTTAAGAAAATAAAAGTCTTCTTAGCAAGAAGAAAGTCAGATCCTCGAGGTCACTTCTACATATTCTCTGGCTTCAGTGGCCCAAAGAATATTTACCACATATTAGGCATTCAGTAACTATTAGACACGTTTATAGCCAACTGACATGGCTTTCTTCTCCAAACAATGGTTTTTGTTTATTTGTTTGTTTGTTTGTTTTTTGGTTTTTTTTTACCCAAATACTTTTGGATGTGTGGTATTCCACTGAAACTTAGTTGACTTAACTAAGACTTCATTATTAGAGAACCTGTCTTCAAACTCTATCACTGTAATTAACAACAACTACAACACTCCAGTATAACAAAGGACACAAACTTGGGTGGGCAAGGAATGACTGTGTGTGGATTTTGGAAGATTTGCAATATAGGGGTGATTATGACCAAACTTGGTGTTGAAAACTCTCAAAAATGGAAGAAACATTTAATGTATATTTTAACTTAACAGGACTTAACTTTTCTGGTTGAATTTTTATAAACTAGAAGGTATTCTTCTCTATTACATATTTCCTCCTCTTAACCTTAGAGGCATTAAAGACTATAAATAAATAATTTACTATACAAACATAACTTATTAATTATAAACTTTTAAATTGATCAAGCATATTGTTATTTAATAAGTGGATATCTATTTAATATTCCCTTAAAATTGTTCAAGAAGTTTACACACTATTAATTTTTAAAATTCTGTCATTCTATTGAGAACATATTCATTTCTTATGTTGTCTATCACTTATAGGTACATTCTACATATGCTGTTTTAGTTAAATAATTTCTTAGACGATAGAGTACAGATTATAATGAATTCCAATCTCTTCCCCAATTCCATTTAATTTATTAAATTAAAATAATATTCTAGCAAATATTTGTTGAGTCTATCCCATATTCCAGAGTCTCATCTGCATGCATAGAATGAATGAGGAAATTAATGTGAGATACCTACAGATTATAGGTTCATTCTAACTAGAACTCATGTCAACCAAGTCTCATGGTGGTTACTTGTTCTCTCCGTATTTACTAAACCTAGTGGTCAATTTTTTTATAATTGTTTAGGCACGTACCGATTGCAATTACTACTTTTTTTCTCTAACAGCATCTGCACATGCCTTCCAGGGCATGGCACCCATTGAGGTCATTCTCTTTCACCGTCCATGTCTATCTCATTGCTTGTATCTATCCATCTCCCTCTGCTCTAGCTTCACAAACACACAGTTCTCTGAATCAGTTAGCCAAAGCTTCTTCAATTCGTTCATATTTTTGTCAATAATTTAATTTAATCTTACAATTTTTAGAATTCTATTCACGCTAACATTTCTACCACTTGAACTCCAGTTATCCTTCATTTAACATGTCCTGTTTGCATATTGATAAACTATGAAATCCAACATGAATGAGCTAAGTTTGACCCCAGTATCTATTCTCCTACCTCAAATCCACACTTTTTGTGGCAGTTTTCTGGTAATCATATAAATGTTAATATTAATATTTAAGTCCCACAAGTTTTCACTATTTTATGACTGAAACATTCACATTATTTACCTACATGTTTGCTGATATTTTTGTGACTGATACCTTTTTACAATCATTGTCTTCTCAAGAGAGCATAATAACCCTTTGGGAAGTGAAGCAGATAATGTTACTTGGTATTTTAATGATGCCTGCTAGCTTACATTTTGCTCAAGTTAAAAATTCAAACGTTTAGTATTTGTAGTACATTCTTTATACTGTCATAGTGCTGTCTTTACTACCTAGGATGTCCCTCAGGCTGATGTAGGATCACTGGTATATTTCTTGCTACACAGTCTATGAGGAATCTCATGGTCATTTATTTCATTTCATTTTATTGTTCTTTCCTTTGATTTTTTTTTTTTTTCTGCTGGAACTCTCTGATTTTCCCCTTATTTTCTGCACTTCCCAGCTCAGTGATTTTCTTTTTCATTTTTTAAAATTTATTTTTTACTTATTCACTTTACATCCTACTCACTGCCCTCCTCCCAGACACCCCCTCCCACAATCATTCACACATACCACCTCCCCTTCTCCACTGTGTGGGTTGGGGACCACCTTGATATCCTCCAACCCTGGCACTTCAGGTTTCTGCAAGGCTAGGTGCTTCCTCTCCCACTGAATTCAGACAAGGCAGCCCAACTAGAAGAGCCTATCCCAGATAGAGGCACCAGCATTTAGGGACAGCATCCACTCCAACTGTTCAGAACCCACATGAAGATCAAGCTGTACATCTGTTCCATGTGAGAGGAAAGGCATAGGTCCAGCCTGTGTATATTCTTCAGTCTGAGAGCCCTAAGGCTCCAGGTTAGTTGACCTGTTGGTCTTCCTGTGGAGTTCTATCCCCTTAGGGGCTGCAATTCTTCCTCCTATTCTTTCATAAGAGTCCCTAAACACCATCCAGTGTTCCAGTGTTTGACTGTGGGTGTATGCCTCTGTATGAATTAGTGAGTCAGGCCTCTCAAAGTATAGCTATACTAGACACATGTCTACAACAGGTCTCATTAACAGTGTCACAGATTGGTGATTACCTATGGGATGTGCACAAGTTGATCCAGTTATTGTTTAGCCATTAACTCAGTCTCTGCTCTATCCCTAATCCCTGCATTTCTTGTAGACAGGATAATTTGGGGGTCATAAGTTTTTTGGGTGGGTTGATGTCCCTAAAGCTCCACCAGTGTTCCTGCCTGCCTACAGGAGGCAGCATCTCTAGGCTCCATATCCCCAATGCTGTGAGCACATCTAAGGATACCTCCATTGATTCTTGGAATCTTCCCCTATACCAGGTCTCCATCTCTTCCTGGAGATGCCCCCTACCCTCCTCCCCATACTGTTGGTTTCAGATTTCTATTCATTCTCATGACCATTTGACTATTTCCCTGCCTCTCCCAACACTGGACCAAGAACTCCTGTACTCCCCTCCAAATCCCCTCTCTGACCCAGATCCCTCCCTCAATCTGTCTTTCACTACCATTCCATTCCCCCTTCCAAGAAAGAAACAAGCATCTTTGCTGTGCCCTCCTTCCTGTCCTGCCTCCTTGGATCTGAGTAGTGTAGCATGGGCATCCTATATTTTATGGTTAATAAACACTTATAAGTGAATCCATTCCATCTTCCAGACCAAATCCCCATACTATTGCTGATGACAAGAAGTGCTTGCTGACTGGAGACTGATATGACTGTTCTCTGAAAGGTTCTACCAGCACCTGACTAATACGGATGCAGATATTCACAGCCAACCATTGGACTAAGCCCAGGGATCCCAGTGGAAGAACTAGGGAAAACACAGAAGGAACTGAAGGGGATTGAAACCCCATAAGAAGAACAATATCAACTAACCGGACAACCCAGAGCTCTCAGAGACTAAACTATCAACCAAAGGGGATACATGGAGGGATCCATTGACCCAGATAAATATGTAGCAGGGGCTAGATTTATCTGTCATCAATTTGAGGGGAGGGGAGTTTAATGCTCCAGAGTAGTGAGATGCTAAATGTGTGAGGCAGGAGTGAGTGAATGGGTGGAGGAGCACACTCATAAAGGCAAAAGGGAGGGGGGAAAAGGGCACGGGATGGGGGTACTGGTAGAGGGGTAACCAGGATGGGGGATATCATTTGAAATGTAAATGAATAAAATGATTAATAAAAAAAGAACAAAAAGAGAGAAATGTCCAAAGTCCTTAGTTATCAGGGAAATAAAAGTTAAGATAACTATGAGATACCATCTTACACCTTTCAGAAAAGCTAAGATACAAAACTCAAGAGATAGCACAATCTGGCAAGAATGTGGAACAAGGGGGTCACTTTTCATTGCTGGAGGGAATACGCACTTGTATAACCACTTTGGAAATCAATTTTGTGGTTTCTCAGAACACTTTGAATAATTCTATCTCAAGACCCAACTATATCACTCCTGAGCATATATACCCAAAAGAGGTGCCACCATGCCCAAAAGATACTTGCTCAGCTGTGTTCATAGCAGTTTTATTCATAATAGCAAGAAACTGAAAACAACCTAGATGTCCCTCAACTGAAGAATGGATAAAGCAAATGTGGTACATCTACACAATGAAATACCTTTCAGCTATAAAAATAAAAAAATTCAGGAATTTTGCAGACAAATGTATGGGTCTTGGAAATATCATCCTGAGTGAGGTAATCCAGTCCCCAAAGGACTAGTATAGTATATATTCATTTATAAGTGTGTGCTAGCCATACACTTACTTATTTTTCCTTTTCTATTTTTATTTTTACCATGTTTTTATAATGATATTTTCTTTATTTACATTTCAAATGTTTCCCCTTTCCCTTTTCTTCTCCTATAATCCCCTATTCCACTCTTCCTCACCCTGCTCCCCAACCCACCTACTCCTGCTTCTTCGACCTGGCATTCCCCTATACTGGGGCATAGAACCTTAACAAGACCAAGGGCCTCTCCTCTCATTGATGACTAACTAGGCCATCCTCTGCTTCATATATATCTATAGCCACAAGTTCCACCATGTGTTTCCTTTAATTGGTGATTTAGTCCCAGGGAGCATTGCCAGTATTGGTTAGTTCATTCTGTTGTTCCTCCTATGGGGCTGCAAATACCTTCAGCTCCTTGGGTACTTTCTCCAAATCCTCACCAGCATCTGCTGTCACCTAAATTTTTGATCTTAGTCATTCTGATTGGTGCGAGGTGGAATCTCAGGGTTGTTTTGATTTGCATTTCCCTGATGACTAAGGATGTTAAACATTTTTTAGGTGCTTCTCAGCCATTTGGTATTCCTCAGTTGAGAATTCTTTGTTTATCTCTGAACCCCCATTTTAATAGTGTTATTTGGTTTTCTGGAGTCCAATTCCTTGAGTTGTTCATATATATTAGATATTATCAGATTTAGGATTGGTAAAGATCTTTTCCCAAACTGTTGGTTGCCTTTTTGTCTTATTGACAGTGTCCTTTAACTTACAGAAGCTTTGTAATTTTACAAGGTTCCATTTGTCAATTCTTGATCTTACAGCACAAGCCATTCATTTTCTTTTCAGGATTTTCTTCCCTGTGCTCATATCTTTGAGGTTCTTCTCCACTTTTTCCTGTATAAATTTCACTGTCTCTCGTTTATGTGGAGTTCCTCAATCCATTTAGACTTGAGCTTTGTATAAGGAGATAAGAATGGATCAATTGGCATTCTTCTACATAATGACTGCCATTTGAGCCAGCACTATTTGTTGAAAATGCTGGTTTTTTTCCACTAGATGGTTTTAGCTCCTTTGTCAAAGATCAAGTGACCATAGGTGTGTGGGTTCATTTCTAGATCTTCAATTCTATTCCATTGATCTACATGTCTGTCATTGTACCAGTATCATGCAGTTTTTATCACAATTGCTGTGTAGTACAGCTTGAGGTCAGGCACTGTGATTCTACCAGAGGTTCTTTTATTATTGAGAATAATTTTTGCTACCCTATTTTTTGTTATTCCAGATGAATTTGCAAATTGTCCTTTTTACTCTGTGAAGAATTGAGTTGGAATTTTGATAGGGATGGCATTGAATCTATAGATTGCTTTCAGCAAGCTACCCATTTTTTACTATATTAATCCTGCCAATCCATGAGCATGGGAGATCTTTCCATCTTCTGAGATCTTCTTCGATTTCTTTCTTCAAAGACTTGAAGTTTTTATCATACAGATCTTTCACATCCTTAGAGTCACACCAATGTATTTTATATTATTTTTAACTATTGTGAAGGGTGTTGTTTCCTTAATTTCTTTCTCAGCCTGTTTATCCTTTGTGTAGAGAACAGCCACTGATTTCATTGAGTTAATTTTATATCCAGCTACTTCAGTGAAGCTGTTTATCAGGTTTAGGAATTGATTGAGGGAATTTTTGGTGTCACTTATATATACTATCATATCATCTGCAAATAGTGATATTTTGCCTTCTTTCTTTTCAATTTGTATCCCTTTGATCTCCTTTTGTTCTCTAATTGCTCTGGCAGGACATTGAGTACTATATGAATAGGTAGGAAAAAAGTGGACAGCCTTGTCTATTTACTGATTTTAGTAAGATTGTTTCAAATTTCTCTCCATTTAGTTTGATGTTGGCTACTGGTTTGCTGTATATTGCTTTTATTATGTTTAGGCATGGGCCTTGAATTCCTGATATTTCCAGGACTTTTACCATGAACAGGTGTTGTATTTTGTCAAATGCTTTCTCATCATCTAATGAGATGATAATGTGGTTTTTGTCTTTGAATTTGTTTATGTAGTGGATTATGTTGATGGATTTCCATATGTTAAACAATTCCTGCATGCCTGGGATGAAGCCTACTTGATCATGATGGATGATAGTTTGATGTGTTCTTGGATTTGTTTTGCATGAATTTTATTGAGTATTTTTTGTATCGATATTCATAAGAGAATTTGATCTGAAGTTCTCTTTTTTGTTGGGTCTTTGTGTGATTTAGCTATCAGGGTAATTGTAGCTTCATAGAACAAATTGTGTAGAGTATCTTGTTTCTATTTTGTGGAATAGTTTGAGGAGAATTAGAATTAGGTCTTATTTGTAAGTGTGATAGAACTCTGCACTAAACCCGTATGGTCCTGGGCTTTTTTTTTTTTTTAAGTTGTAAGACTATTAATGACTCTTTCTATTTCTTTAGGGGATGTGGGACTGTTGTGATCATTAATCTGATCCAAATTTAACTTTCGTACCTGGGATCTGTCTAGAAAATTGTCCATTTCATAGAGGTTTTCAAGTATTGTTGACTATACGGTTTTGTTGTAGGGTCTGATGATGTTTTGGATTTCCTCAGGTACTGTTGTTATTTCTCCCTTTTACTTTCTGATTTTGTGAGGATACTGTCTCTGGGCCCTCTATTTAGTCTAGCTAAGGGTTTATCTATCTTGTTGATTTTCTCAGAGAACCAACTCCTGGTTTGGTTGATTCTTTCTATAGTTCTTTGGTTTTGACTTGATTAATTTCAACCCTGTGTTTGATTATTTCCTGCCATCTACTCCTCTTGGGCATATTTGCTTCCTTTTTTCTAGAGCTTTTAGGTGTGCTGTCAGGCTGCTAGTGTATGCTTTCTCCAGTTTCATTTTGGAGGCACTCAGAGCTATGAGTTCTCCTCTTAGGAATGCTTTCATTGTATCCTGTAAGCTTGGGTATGTTGTGGCTTCATTTTCATTAAACTCTAAAAAATATTTAATTTCTTTCTTTATTTCTTCCTTGACAAAGTCATCATTTAGTAGAGTGTTATTCAGCTTCCATGTGTATTTTGGCTTTCTAATATTTGTGTTGTTATTGAGGATCAGCCTTAGTCCATGGTGATCAGATAGGATGCATGGGATTATTTCAATATGTTTGTATCTGTTGCTGCCTGTTTTGTGACCAATTACATGGTTAGTTTTGGAGAAGGTACCATGAGGTGCTGAGAAGAAGGTATATCCTTTTGTTTTAGGATAAAATGTTCTATAGATATCTGTTAAATTCACTTGTTCCATATCTTCTGTTAGTTTAACTGTGTCTCTGTTTAGTTTCTGTTTCCTGGATCTATCCACTGATGAGTGTGAAGTGTTAAAGTTTCCCACTATTATTGTGTGCAGTGTAATGTGTGCTTTAAGCTTTACTAAAGTTTCTTTAATGAATGTGGATGCCCTTGTATTTGGAGCAAGATATTCAGAATTGAGAGTTTATCTTGTTAGATTTTACCTTTGGTGAGTATGAAGTGCCCTTCCTTGTTTTTGATAACTCTAAGTTGAAAGTCAATTTTATTCTATTTTAGAATGGCTACTCCAGCTTGTTTCATGGGACCATTTTCTTGGAAAATTGTTTTCCAGCCTTTTAATCTGAGGTAGTGTTTGTCTTTGTCCCTGAGGTGGGTTTCCTGTATGCAGCAAAATGTTGGGTCCTGTTTACATAGCCAGTCTGTTAGCTTATGTCTTTTTATTGGGGAATTGAATCCCTTGATGTTAAGAGATATTAAGGAAAAGAAATTTTTGCTTCCTGTTATTTTTGTATTAGATTTGGGATTCTGTTCTTATGGCTATCTTCTTTTAGGTTTGTTGAAGGATTACCTTCTTGCTTTTTCTAGGGTATAGTTTCCCTCCTTGTCTTGGAGTTTTCCCTTTATTATCTTTTGAAGGGCTGGGTTCATGGAAAGATATTGTGTTAATTTGGTTTTGTCATGGAATACTTTGGTTTCTCCATCTATGTTAATTAAGAGTTTTGCTGGGTATGGCATTTGTGTTCTCTTTTGGTCTTTATAACATCTGTCCAGGGTCTTCTGGCTTTCATAGTCTCTGGTGAGAAGTCTGGTGTAATTCTAATAGGTCTGTCTTCATATGTTACTTGATCTTTTTCCTTACTGCTTTTAATATTCTATCTTTATTTAGTGCATTTTATGTTTTGATTATTATGTGTCAGGAGGAATTTCTTTTCTAGTCCAGTCTATTTGGAGTTCTGTAGACTTCTTGTATGTTCATGGGCATCTCTTACTTTAGGTTAGGAAAATTTTCTTCTATAATTTTGTTGAAGATATTTACTGGTCCTTTAAGTTGATACTATTCATTCTCATCAACTCCTACTATCCGGAGGTTTGGTCTTCTCATTGTGTCCTGGATTTCCTGGATGTTTTGAGATAGGATCTTTTTGCATTTTGCATTTTCTTTAATTGTTGTGTCCAGGTTTTCTATGGAATCTTCTGCATCTGAGATTTTCTCTTCCAGCTCTTGTATTCTGTTGGTGATACTTGCATCTATGGTTCCTGATTTTTTTCCCTAGGATTTCTACCTCCAGATTTGTGATGTATTTATTATTTCTATTTCCATTTTTAGATCCTGGATGGTTTTGTTCTCTTCCTTCACCTGTTTTATTATTATTATTTCCTGTAATTCTTTAAAGGATTTTTGTGTTTCCTTTTTTTTATTAGGTATTTTCCTCATTTACATTTCCAATGCTATTCCAAAAGTCCCCCATACACTTCCCCCACCCCCCTACCCACCCACTCCCACTTTTTGGCCCTGACGTTCCCCTGTACTGAGGCATATAAAGTCTGCCCGACCAATGGGCATCTGTTTCCAGTGATGGCCGACAAGGCCATCTTCTGATACATATGCAGCTAGAGACACGAGCTCTGGCGGGGGGGGGGGGGTACTGGTTAGTTCATTGTTGTTCCACCTATAGGGTTGCAGATCCCCCCAGCTCCCTGGGTACTTCCTCCAGTTCCTCCATTGGGGGCCCTGTGTTCCATCCAATAGCTGACTGTGAGCATCCACTTCTGTGTTTGCTAGGCCCCAGCATAGTCTCACATTTGTAAGCACACCATAGCATCAGTAATAGTGACAGGCCTTGGGGCCTCCCCTTGAGCTGAATCCCATCTTACCAAAAACAATCTGCATCAAGATTCCAACCAAGTTATTCACAGATGTGGGTTGCACAATTTTCAATTTTATATGAAACAAACAAACAAAATACCCCAGGATAGCAAAAACAATTCTTACCAATAAAAGCACCATCCCTGACCTCAAGATGTACTACAGAGCAATAGAGATAAAAACACATGGTATAGATACAGAGACAGAAACATTGATCAATGTAATAGAACTGAAGACCCAGAAATAGACCCACATACTTATAGACACTTGATCTTCCTTAAAGAAGCCAAAACATACAATGGAGAAAAGAGAGCATCTTCAATAAATGGTGCCTTCCAACTGGCAGTCTGTATGTAGAAAAATAAAAATAGATACATATTTATTATGTTGCACAAAGCTCAAGTCCAAGTGGATCAAGGACCTCAACATAAAACCAGATACACTGAATTGAATAGACGAGCAATTTGGAAAGAGTCATGAACTTTTTGGCGCAGGGGGAAATTTCCTAAACAGAACTCCAATAGCTCAGGCTCTAAGATCAACAATTGACAAATGGGACTTCGTGAAACTGGGAACCTTCTGTAAGGCAAAAAACATAGTCCCTAGGACAAATCAGCAACCTACAGATTGGGGAAAAAAAAAAAAACTTCACTATCCCCACATCCAATAGAGAGCTATTATCCAAAGTATCTAAAGAGCTCAAGAAGCTAACCACCAAGAAACCAATCAAAAGATAGGGTATAGAACTAATCCGAGAATTCACAACAGAGGAATCTGGAATGGCTGAGTAGCACTTAGAGAAATGTTCAAAGTCCTCAGTGATCAAGGAAATGCAAATGAAAACAACCCTTAGATTTCACCTTACACCAATCAGAATGGCTAAGATCAAAACCTCAGGTGACAGCACATGTTGGAGAGGAGGTGGAGAAAGAGGAGCACTCCTCTGTGACTGGCAGAATTGGAAACTGGTACAACCACTCAGGAAATCAATCTGGAGGTTCCTCAGAAAATTGGAAATGCATATACCTGAAGACCTCACTATTCCACTCCTGGACATATACCCAAATGATGCACCACCATTCCACAGGGGCACTTGCTCAACTATGTTCACGATGGCCTTATTTGTGATAGCCAGAAGCTGCAAACAACCCATATGTCCCACAACAGAATGTATAAGAACATGTGATTCATTTATATACTTATAAGTGTATATTGGAGGGGGTAATTTGGTTTTTTTGGGTTTTTTATTTAGTTTTTTTTTGTTTGTTTGTTTGGTTGTTTGGTTGTTTTCAATGAACCGATGAAAACAAGGGACCAATGACTAAACCTTTCTGAACCTAGAACATTCTACTCATGCCAATCCAATACATACTTACTCTCCTTTTAATTTCATCGCCTTTGTCATTACTATATCTTGCCAATATGGTGCTAATACTAGAAGAATTCTTTCAGTTCATTAAATTAGTCATCAGGTGTAATAGATATGCTGAGTAAAGTTTCTAACATATATTTTTAGTTAATAAGAAACAAGAGATGGCTCAGTAGTTATGATCATTGGTGCTTTTATCAATTGCCTGACTTTATCAAAAACCTGGGAGTTTTGACTCCCAGTACTCATAGTATGCCTCAAAATCATCTGTAACTCCAAGTCCAACGGATTTTGATGTTCTTTTGTTGTTTCTGCTGGCACTGTCTATGCATATGGTGTCATCATGGGAGCAAAATACCCATATACTTGAAATAAATTAAAGATGAATAATGGAAAAAGCATTATATCTAGATGCCATTAAGATGTTTTCTTCACAGTGACAATAGAGTATTCAAGTTATTAGTAAGCATTTCAAGTGCCCAGATCAATGTCTCAAGCTAAGTCATTAAGAAGTGTTTGATTAAAACATTTAGTAAAGCATTCAGTTGTTTCAGTTTCCTTCTATCATTTGATTGGGAATCTAGTTCATATCAAACTACTAAAAATTATTTGTTATTGACCAAGTAAAACAATCAATGATTTCCAAACTTAATTGAGTCTTTGTTCCTTTACATGTATCAATTTCAGGGTGATACTGCTTCAGTTGCTACGTACTTTATGGATTATAATGTTTTTCTTCAAAATGAGAACATACTTATTTCAACAATTATTCTAGATATTGGGAATATTCTTGGAAAAATAAGGTAAGTATGTGTTAAATGGTTTTCTACTTTAAATTTTCACATTAATAAATATCTTTTAATTAGATTTAATAAAGAAAAATAAAATATTTCCTAGTTTGTTCCCATACTTCCCTTTGGATAGAGTCAACGTATGAAAAGAAAAAGAAACAAAAAGAGAAAGGAAGAAAAAGAAAAGAAATTCCAAAAGTAAGTAATATCAAAGCTGTTATTTGACAAGATTTGAAAAAAAAATAAATCCTTTTTAAAATGTGGAGAATAAAGTAATATTGAAAAAATATGCTGAACATCATTTAGATTTTGATTCCAGTTTTGTTTTGTTTTGTTTTTTAACTTCTAATACTGGTTAGCTACTAGATATAAAAGGTTCTATTCTAAAACACTCTGAAATATTGAAGCGTTGAGATAGGAGAAAATCTAATGATTTTTCTTCTCAAAGTCCTCCTCAGTAAATCCAACTGCATTGCTTTGTGAAAATGCCCACTTTCCACTTTTGTCGTTCGGTCATTCTCATTGGCTTAATCTCTGACTTATTTGCTTTTCTCTATTTTCCAGTTACTTTCTGGTATCCTTCAGGCCATCCCAAATTTACCTGTGTGAAGATACAAGTACTGGGAAAAGGAGAACATAACTGCCTACTGTAACACAACAGATCTCTTTAAGAATCGGGTCCAGCATGCCAGTAACATGCTGTTGCAAAATACTTTATTTTCCAAGTACATTTTTTAATTCTTTCTATCTAGTATTTAAATACTAGACAGATAGATAAATAAACGGGTAACTTCGGCAATATACTCTAGATACATTGTGTTTAACATTTTAGTCATACTTTTGATTTAGTTGTACCTAATTCCAGATGTTTCTTAAAGTCATCTATCTTCCTACCCATATACTGACAATATAAGCATATAAGGGAAAAAGGAATTGGGAATAGGTATAGGATATGTGGTTAAAATATTATTTTGCACTAACATGTGTTGAGTCATTCACAAACATTATTCCTCAATATAGGGATATAAATAGAGTATAAAGAATATTTAGAAGCATGGAAGCTGCTATATTTAAAGTTAAAGACATCTAGATTAATAACAAAATTTTTAGGCCAATGAGAATCTAAAGAGCATGACCACGTGCCCTTCTGAAAGTTATTAAGAGAACTTTAAAGAGACATAGAGTTTTCCAGGCAGACATGGACCTAACTCTTTACAAGTTCAGACATCCATATCATTCATTTTTCAAAAAATATACAGAATCAAATGATAGAAAGACCAACAACTATTTTATGGTGAAAAGTTGAGAAGTTATAATCATTGATATACTTCTAAAATAAGGAGTGAATTTAATAAGTAAATAAATGAATTGTAGTCCAAATTTTTTACTTATAAGATGTTATTCATCTTTATATTGACTGATACTGTCAATATACTTAATGGATAGTTCTTCCCATTCAGAGACATGTAAAAGCAGCTTTCTCAACAACAGCTTAAGGTATGTAGAGAGATTATTTTACTTTTGTCACACTGTATGATCTTTATAGACAAGATACAGCTTTAAAATGTTTTTGTCCTTTTATATTTTCCTTGAATATTGTGGTTTCTGATTTTGTGGTTTTATACAATGTGTATGTGTGTATGTGCACATGGATTTGTATGCATGTATGTTTCTCTCTGTGTGTACCTGTTTGTGTTTATGTATGTGTTTATTTTTATTGATTTTTTTAATTAGTGTGAAACAAAGAAAGGATATGGAAATAAAGTTCTGGAAGAAGTAAAGGGAGAAGAAAAGCAGAATTTATAGGGTGTAAAAATTTTTTCAGGAAAAAGTATTTTTAAGTTGGTTAACAAACAATGCACCAATATAGGCATTCAAAATTTCAAAATATATGAGAGAGAGAAAGAGAGAGAGAGAGAGAGTCAGTTTTTTTTTTAAAGGAGAGTTTTACAAAAAGATTGAAGAGACCAAGCTAGACATTGGTGAAGACAGAATGAGCTAAAGAATAAAAAGTCAGAAGGTTAACAAATTATGGAGGGTAGCAAAGAGCAAGCAGGAAATGTAGTGGTCTATGAGATCTCTTTGACCAAAAATTTCAGGAGAAGAATGCCACTGACAAGATATGTTAACTGGTGCAGTAGTGGTACAAACACTGCTTAGCTAACCATGCACTTTCTATTTATTAAATCCTAGTAAAGGAAATGAAACACAAACCTGGCCTCACTAGTAGGTTAAGAACATAGGGATAAACAGCTAACAATCCTTAAGGAGAACCTATTACTACTATTGTGCTATGTGGACATATCAGTAAATTGATTCCTAATGATTTTGATGACTTCAAAACTTTAATGAAAACCTCAACCCTCAACTGAGATGCTTCTATTTGCAGAAACTAGCTAAGGTACAGAAAATAATAGACTATAAAATGCTCAAACCCAAAGGAACATATATATTTCATTTCTTACTCCCATGGATCAAGGATCACTGTGCAAGGGAGGAAAAAGTATATGAACCAGATGTGGTGGAAGACTACAAGGAAACATCATCTTCTGAGCACAGCAGGGCAGCTGCACATATGAACTCATAGTTGTTGAGACAGCATGTATAAAACATGTGAAAGCCAAAAAGAGACCAAATCCCAGAATGGAGAATAGACTTGGTAACAGAATCCTATTTGAGAATGACTCAGGACCAGAACATTATTCTAAAATGCAGAGTTAAGGCAATTGGTAGATGTTGGGAGAGACCAGTTTGCTTAGTAAGTTAACCAATTTCAAGTCGAAGGATACACTTCTAAGCATATTCAGGCAGCACATTTTGATCTTGAGAGATCAATGCAAAAGCAAAACCAAGAACTTGGGAAGATAGTGAAATGAAGGTACAGCTGGAAATTACTGAGAGTTGAATATAATCAAAACATAGGAAATTCTCAAATAACTGCAAACAATAGAATTTGACAAAAGTATAGTAGGACAAATTGGCACAAATAGATAGCAGGTTAAGTAGGCAAATAGAAATTATTTTCTCCAATATCAGCCCAGCAGAGCTAGGAAAGGCTAGAATTGATAAATGGCAGTATTATTTTGAATTTAAATTTCCAGATTTGCCACAGAATTTATGTGGAGATCAGGGAATCAGAAATATTGTTTTTATTCCCAAATATCTCTTTAAGCAAAGACCTCTTTGACTTCTTTCTCAAGTTTAAATTCAGTTATGGAAACCAACTGGAAAAAGTCTATTGACCTAAAAGTGTTCAGTGCAAAACTGTTTTCATGTTATATTAAAATATTTTAAAGATTGGATGAGGAATCATAGGCATGGATCCACAAATTGGTATGACATGCATTTTTTATGATTTTCATTTGGAAATATTCAGGATTCCTTCAACTCTCACTGTGGCTTATCATTGTAATTCTACCAGATTGAATAAGATGTCCCAAAATAAGGAAAAATATTGTGCTCCACTAACCATTTAAACTCCAATTAATTCTCAGGATTGTAAATGACTTAAGAAAGCTCGTTTGGCTCTATCACAACAGGTTTTCTCAATGCCTCTTCCTAAATAGTTTCCATGATAGAGCTAAAGCAAAGATAGCCACTGTTTTCAAAGAAACATAATTTGGAAAATGGAAACTAGAATTGGGCATAGAGAAGACAGCAGAACAGCAGAAAAAAATGTGAACAGCAGAAAAAAATGACATAATGGCAATTAAAGATATTGTTTTTTACTGTAAAGTTTCAAAATACAATTTCATGTACAATATGATTTCTTTTAGTGATATATAGTCCTTAGCTTATTGTTATTTGGCCACTAAGTTATATTGAAACTACAAAATACTTACCATATTTTTTGGCTCGAGTAATACTTGTGGGAATGAATTAATAGATCACTAAGAGAGATGAATGTGTGGTAGTAGATTTTCTAAAACAGAACAAATAATTCTCATTTTAAACTTTTAGTTATATAAATTGTGTTTGATGAGTGTCAAAGGTTGGGCAACACAATTGACATCCTTGCAATAAAACAGGATCTGCTTTATAATTTTTTTATAATCAGTTTTACAATCATACAAGTTGGGTGATTGAATTCTGAAGTGAATAACAGTCTTGTTTATCTTCATCCTTTCTGACTACATGTGTTTAAGTTGAAACAAACAAAGAAATGAAATATAAAGCCAATTTTTAAAAAGTACATGATATGAGAGAAAGGACTCGGAGGACAGGCAATTTTTTTTCTTCAGATTTTAGAAATCTCTGAAATCTCTGTGTCCTCCTCAAATGTACTTGAGTTACAACAGTAGGTATTTTCTCTCTGTACCTTTGAACATTTGCCTTGTTAGTCATAAATTTGTTTGAGAAAAAATAAAATACATGTTTTAAAGCTATCTTCCTAATTTCGCAAGTAAAAAAGGAAGTAGCAGAAGGGCATTTTTCTTGGGTGACTAGACATTTGGGGAACAAACAGACTGTTCTAACAGACGAGCTAAAGGTCTGTCAACCAGAGAAGTGGGAGGTCCTCCCTCTTCTGCCTGCTGAAGGGAGAATATTGAAAGGAAGCCAGAATGCAAACTGATCAAGAAAAATTCATAGACAAACTGCATAAGAAAATAAGATCTACACTAGAAACAACTATTGGAATCATTGAAATTATGTGTGAATGTTTACATAAACTTTTTATCATGATTCTTCTTGAGTGGATATCTCCTGAAGTTCCCTCAGCTTTTTCTCCCACCGAAATCTGACCATAAACATGAACCAAGGTTTCTGATGGGCTATGAAGTCCTTCTGATTGCAGTGGCCACTCCTTTGCTCCATTGACTATAATCATGTACACTTACTGCACCAGGTGCCCTCTGTACTCATTCTGATTCAAGATTAAACCCTCCAGGCAGTAGCTGTTTGATTCAGAACAAGTAATTGAAAATCTTTTAGTTTGCTTGTTTCATCTACTAGAGAAACCTTCATTTATTTTTGTAAACTGTTAATGATGCCAACAGAGCAAACTATTCTAAAGGACTTAAGGTACCATTACCTATATGGACAAAGTTGAAATGATTGTGACTTTAGAAATACTTGCAAGCCTGGAGGCAGCTGAGCAGTTAAGGTGCTTGCTACCTGGCTTGACACTTGAGCTACGTCTCAGGACCCATGTGATAGAAGGAGAAATGATTCTTGCCTGATGCTCATGAGTCCACAAACATATTTTTTGCTTCCTAATCATAGTAATTATTGCTGTTATAAGGTAGTGTTTTAGGTTTGCTTAAAGTGAGCACTAGATTATTTAAAAAAAAAAAAAGAAAGAAAATGAAAGCTTGTCAGGGGCTGGGTGAGCAGATGCCATGAGTGACTAGGAAGTTGCACTTTATCCCAAGCTCTGTACAGATGGAGGCATTAGCAAAGAGCAAAAGGCACTAACACATTCCTTTCATATATAGAATATATGGAGACGAGAAGGGTGTGGTGACTTACTTAGAATTGTGCAATCATTTCTGAGAAAAACATTGTTTGTGCAGAGAAAACACTCAGGAGCAGAGTGACTAAATTCTTCAAAAAAAAATTGAAACACTTGAGGATCATAGTGTTGTTCAGAGAATTTCCTGTTGTTTCCATTAAAAGTATAATTAAAGCTGCCTGCTCGTCTTTGTTTCTTTCTTTTTAAGAAATAAGTTATCTCTACTAACTGGGTGGTCCTGCAGGCAATTTCATTGTTGAGTCCAACCAGAACCTGAAACTAAAGTCTTTCTTCTAAAACACAGAGTTCATCTTTCTACCCGGGTCTTCCTTGGTTTTTAAGGTATTTTTGGTTTTTTTTTTTTGTTGTTGTTTGTTTGTTTGTTTTGGATTGTTTTTTTTTTTGGGGGGGGTTTGTTTCGTTTGTTTGTTTGTTTGGGTTTTTTCTGTGATACATAAGGAATAAAATAAACAAGAAAGTTTAAAAATACTGACTTTTTTCCATAAAAGTTTTGACTCTTAGAAGTGTCGCTTAGTGTCATTTTGTTACTGTACTCACTACTTAACTCCTTAGATTGGACAGATAAGTCAGCAGTATGTTGTTCAAGCCCAGTTCAGATATTTATTTCAGTTACTAGGTAGAAAGGCTTTCCCAGTGTTAATATATAAATAGAGAAAGAGATCAGATGTTCCAGATTATCTGCATGCCCTAAATGGTCAGGACATCCTATGGACAACTCTTCTACCCCAATCCATGGGATACGATAATAGAGTTTTCATCTCAGAGAGGAAAAAGAATAGGTTGACCTGACAACTTTGGCTTTCTATATAGCCCATTAACATATTTGTTTATATTTCCAATAGGTAATCTTTAAATGACTTTGCAAAGTTCCACAACTGACTTTATTTCTTTTTTTTTTAATTTATTTTTTATTAGGTATTTTCCTCGTTTACATTTTCAATGCTATCCCAAAAGTCCCCCATACCCACCCCCCAATCCCCTACCCACCCACTCCCCCTTTTTGGCCCTGGGGTTCCCCTGTACTGGGGCATATAAAGTTTGCAAGTCCAATGGGCCTCTCTTTGCAGTGATGGCCGACTAGGCCATCTTTTGTTACATATGCAGCTAGAGACAATCAGCTTCCAAACGCTGACACCATTGCATACACTAGCAAGATTTTGCTGAAAGGACCCAGATATAGCTGTCTCTTGTGAGACTATGCCTGGGCCTAGCAAACACAGAAGTGGATGACTTTATTTCTTTAAACTGAAGGCCAAAGACTTGAGATATAATGAATGTTTTCAGTGTTAGTTTCTGACTGGGTCTTTAGTACCAAGAGAACACTTGTCACAGAATCACACCTTTGTAGGTACTCGATTGGTCTAGGTTAAATTAAGAAAGGTTGATTTTCTTGAACTGTATGTGGTGAAGTTTAAGATAAAAGCTACTCCCAATACAAAAAAAAATATGTGTGTGGAGGAACTACTAAGCAGTGCAAAGAAACTCTGAAGGATGAAGAATTTTCATCACTGTATTAGCTTTGAAATTACTGCCAAAACTTCCTAATGGATTGAAATCATTTTGAAGATCATTTCCATAGTACAAATTCTAAAAAATATAAATAAAGTATGATTAAAGTGGGAAGGAAGTAATAAAATTGAATTCAATATACTTAAGACACACTAATATTGTCTATGAAATTTTAGTTCAATTTGTTGTCATGTGTCCATGTATGTTATAGGTCATGATATAAAGTTTATATCTCATTGTATTATAGAAAAGAATTACAAAAATTTCCACACCAGAGTTATGGTACAGACTTGCTTGTTAAGTGTCCATGGTTTGTCTTGTCAACTGGTTGCTGAATATGAGAGTCGCACTGATACCTAGCACATAACAATATTTGGCAAATGAAGATCTTTGAGAACATGTGCCATGTATGAATCCAGCTTAGGCATATTTTCAACTTGTCCATAATGTACTCATTGGTTTGGAACTCTGTAGAGGTACCTGTCACTTGGTACGGATGGATTTGTCTGACTTCTTGTCAAATAGATGTTTATTGACTAAATTCTATTTTGTTGTTTTGTCCCAGAAAGCTACATTGGCAGGAATCTCTGTGGATATTTGGCTAGTCAGTAGTAACCAGAGATGCCAGCTAGAGTTTTTACTGTTTTTATGGTGCCAGCTGCTTTCTTGGCTTGGGTTTCTTTTGTTCAGATTGTAAATGAGGGCAAGACACCCAAATCCACCCCAGTGTGCTCAGTGGGAAATGACAGGAGCCCAATAGCTTAAGGCTAAGCAGCAGGAGCTTTCATGAATGAGGGGTCAGATACAGTAGTGATTGTAATTGTGGAACTGTGCTAATGGCTGCTATGCCTAAAAGGAGTGTGTGTGTGTGTGTGTGTGTGTGTGTGTGTGTGTGTGTGTACAAGAGACTGGGAGGAAAATAATTATATTTTGAAGAATTCTTCTTATTATTGGCTTCTCACTATCTTTAACTAAATAAAAGGACTAATTTTTCTTTAACACACAAGAAAGCCCACTCAGCAAAAAAGAAGAGGCTCGGAGTTGGGAAGATGTGGTAGATGATTTAAAGCATTAACACATTATTTTGCAGATGATTTAACTTGTGATGACAGAGGAATGTTTCTTACAAGAGAAAGAAATTTTTTTCTTGTGTGGAGTAAAGGGAAATATGTCAAGCCTGCTTGGTCTGGAATAAGGAGCAACTACCTGAAGAGGCCAGGGCTCAATTTCCCCTACTGATGCACTGGAAAGGGACAGCATAGAAGTCTGTTTAAGACAAAGTCTTACTTTGCAGTATAGCCCAATTGTGTTACCTTTGAGCTATAGAGTGTACACGATGACAACAAATGAAAATGCTAAGTTACTTCTTTTGTATTAATAAAATTGTAATATGAGAAATAAACTTCTATTGCTTAGCAAAAAAAATGTTTTCAATTTTACTTTTAATAGGTACAAATTTCTTTCTAGTAATTTGAAATAATTTACATACCCCTAAACAAATTCTTCTGCAATGATAAAAAGTGAAAATCTAGCAATGAATGCTTTATGTCTTTAATATATGCTCCCAGTGGAGAAGAACAAGAAAAACATTGAGTCTTCTCCTAATTTCTAAGACCTGTATGCCTTGTTGAAGTATAAGAAAAGTCTGCATGTCGAAAACTGACATTTCTACATTGACTTTTTTGTACAAGATCCTGTTTTGAGTTTTATTTGTTCTGGCAACTTAGGTTATCTTTGTATCAATTGTACTAAAGGCCTGTAAGGTAGAGTAGTAGGCCCGAGAATACACAGTGGTATGTCACATGTCAATGTATGAGTCGCTTCTTTCTTCCATTTTACCATCATCTTCCTCTATAACTCCATCTTCTAACACCTTCACCTCTAATTGTTCAGAAAACCTCAAACATCCTGTTTGTCTTCTGATTCCATGATGGATTAAAAATGAAATAATGAATCCTAGGAGGACCATGAAAACACAAGGAGGATACTTTGTGGGGTTTAGGGTGAAAAGAGGGAGACAAAGGTGGCAGAGACGGCTGCAGGGAAATGAAGAATATTAAAGTATCATAGTATGTATCTGTGAAAACATCATTATGCATCCAATTATTCTGTATAACAAAATTAATTTTTAAAACACAGGGTATCCTGATAATCTTACCAATATATGTTTTTTGTCTGTATTTAAAAATGAGATTCCTCTGAGAAAATAAACTCCTCCAAAAACCAGAAGAAAAAGCAGAGACACACCCTGGGTTCCACCCATCCATGAAATAAAATGAGAACTTCATATTTCTTAAAAAGAAATTCCATAATAATTGGCTTTCTGCTGTCTTGCATGAAATCATGAGACATGAAATACTTGCCAAATACTTCTAAGCCTCTTAGCGTGATCAACCTCTTGTGAGTAATGAAAAGGGATTCAGACAGATTCCTTCACTGCTGAGATCACAAAAGGAGAGAAAACTATGAAATCAGCCTGATACCTTAAAGACACGATGTCTAAAAATTTGGTGAAGTGACAGCATACACCCTTCTCACTTAAATATTTAGGAAAATGTCATACTTGTATACCCACAGGAACTTATGTGAGATCCTGAATGATGGGATATTTAGACACTAATTAAGACAGGGAGACATGTAGCATTCTTTTTCCTACCAAATGTCCTATTTAACTTACATATGAATCAAATGAAAACCTTTATAAAAATACCTTAAGTAGATGTTTAGATGCTAGAAATTTTCATAAAAAAGAAATCCATTAACCACATTATTTAATGTAAATCAAGACTATAATTTTTAAAGAGTAATTTATACGTGACTACCATTTCAATTTATTTAAAGGCAAACATACTGTTCCTGTATATATAAACACGTACTTTAAGACAGTACAGTCATAGAAGAAGTAGACCAAAGTATTATTGCCCTGTGATGCTCCCTACAATAACCTGATCAGGTCCCATTAAGAAGGCAGGGGATTCTTGGCATTATAAAATCCATACTTTTTCAATCTGTGCCCTCTAGAATGCAGGTCATAGGCCATTTAACCTATGAGGTCCCAACATATTATCAGTTAAAGGGCAATCCTCTGAACTCAGTGAATATTTTGACAAGTAGGACAGCATGGTTGAGCTTTTAGCTGGCCCAAGGGACCATCTCAGGTTCAGGTAAGACAAGAAATCTGCATAAACTTTCTGGGTCGTTCCAGTAAGGCAGACAACCTTGAGGGTCTCTGCGTTTAGGAATGCTCAAATTTCCAGCTCACTTATTTGAAAAAATGTTCTTTCAGCTAGATAAGGATCTCTGACACAATCTTTTTCTTGGGAAACGGAGAGAAAAAGTTTATGGTGATATGGAAAGAAATGATTGTCCCAGAAGCATTCAAGCAAATACTGAATTTTCCATGAAACTTGAAAACTCTGGTAAGACCGCAAATCAAAGCTTAAGCTGTAATGATGCCGAGAAAAAAAAAAAGAAAACCCTGAGAGACTCATGGGCATTTTGCCTTTTGTAAATGTGAAATTAATATTAATGGAGACTATGGAATTCAGCTCAAGAAATAGTGCCACTGAGTTTGTCTAAGAAGAAACAGAGCCACCAGGGTTACATAAATATACATACTTCCTGGTGATACAGCATTTGTAAGAGGGAATTTCCTCCAGCAAAAGGACATGACTAATGTGATAGAAAAAGATGACTAGACAAGCAACTCCAAACGTGTAAAATACTTCCCTGAAAACTGTGTTTAAGGCACTGACAATTTTATAAAAGAAAAAATGTAAATTCAGCGGTAGGGCTGGTATGTTTAGATTTTTTTTTTTAATCATAAAACATTCAGGTCAGGTGTGCCTTTTCCTTCATGATAAAAAGGACTAAAATGCCACTCTCCCAGATTTCTGGCAGAACCCACAAAAAGACACGCCTAACTTGTGGGAATAAGAGATGTCTCTAACTTAAAAATAATAAATTAATATTGTCAACAATTGCATTTAAACATTGCTTCTTCATCATAAAATATAAGCATTTTCTAGTTTTCTTCATCTAAAAATCTATTATTTTGCTGCACAAAAGAGCTAGACCATGTTTGATATCCCCCAGTCCTCTGTGAGAGAGACTGAGTACATAATTAAACCTGGCCTGAAATCAACTATATAAGAGTTGAATGAATACCAAGTCCGACTGGGGAGGATTTTACCATATGAATGTTCTTTTCCTAAGACTAAAACACAGGTTAGATTTCCAAGTTTCAGAATGTTGCTCAATGAAAGAAATATAATGCCCATGAGGAAAGAGTAAATCAAACTGTGGTGTAATCTATAATCAAAGGCACCAATAGTCAGAGTATGCAGAACAAAGGTTTAGTAAGCTAGACAAGACAAAGGGGAAAGTTTAATACACAAACCCTTTCAAGTAAATGGTTTTCTATGGCTGAAACATGAAAGAGTGTTGTAATTTAGAATGTTTTCTTTGAGGGTTATTTATTGTAGTTGTTACAGTTTTTTTCTTTTTTTAAAAAATTTTCTTCTGCAATTTTTTATTAGATATTTTCTTCATTTACATTTCAAATGCTATCCTGAAATCCCCTATACCCTCCCCCACCCTGCCTCCCAACCTACACACTACTACTTTTTTGGCCCTGGCATTCCCCTGTACTGGGGCATATAATCTTCATAAGACCAAGGGCCTCTCATCCCATTGATGGCCAACTAGGCCATCCTCTGCTACATATGCAACTAGAGACACAAACTCTGGGGGATATTGGTTAGTTCATATTGTTGTTCCTTCTATAGGGTAGCAGACCCCTTTAGATCATTGGGTACTTTCTCTAGCTCCTTCATTGGGGGGGCCCTGTGTTCCATCCAATAGATGACTGTGAGCATCTACTTCTGTATTTGCCAGGCACTGCCATAGCCTCAGGGAGGCTATATCAGGCTCCTGTCAGCAAAATCTTGCTGGCATATGACCTCATAAAATTGGAAAGTTTCTGTAAGGCAAAAGACACTGTCAATAAGACAAAAAGGCCACCAACAGAATGGGAAAGGATCTTTACCAATCATAAATCTGATAGGGGACTAATCCAATATATACGAAGAACTCAAAAAACTGGACTCCAGAAAACCAAGTAACCCTATTAAAAATGGGGTACAGACCTAAGCAAAGAATTCTCAACTGAGGAATATGGAATGGCTGAGAAACACCTGAAAAAAAGTGCTACATCCTTAATCATCATAGAAATGCAAATCAAAACAACCCTGAAATTCTACCTCACACCAGTCAGAATGGCTAAGATTGTATGTTTTTTAAACCAGCTCTGAGACTGGCACAAAGAGATTAACTCTTTCTTTAAAGAGAGATTATTTAAAAAAATATTTTTCAAGACACTACTATTTTAATTTAACTCTAATTCCACGACATAAATACTTCTTTAAATTATTTTCTTTTACATTTATCTTTACTTAAGTCCATTGCAACTCTTTCAAGGAAAAGCAGAGGCTGGTCTCAACTTGGAAAATTTTGTTCAGAAATCATTTGAGAGTTATCATCAATACTCGTGAAGACATACAACAATAAGATCTACCCAACCTAGGCTCTTTTTTCATGGCAACAAACAACATAGGCATGGAAAAGAGGCTGTGATGTTTATCTTTTTATTTACAGGTATAGAAAATAAATGACATTGATCAGAGAGCAGGTGGGTTTGATTTCATCCAAGGCTAAAATACTTTCTTGTCATTTAGTTTCAATACATTAGAAAAGAAGAAAGAGAAAAATCACAAAAGAATGAGTAGAAAAGGAAAGAGAAGAGGCAGGAGAAAATAGAAGGAGAGAGGAGAATGTAAGAAAACAAAACACATTTGTGCTGGATCTAGTGGTGAAGATGGAGGTAAGCAGAAGTGTGTGCTGTTAGTAAGGTAAAACTGGTCACATTGTATGTTTAAGGGGATACCAAAACGGTATAGATAAATTATTGAAATTTATATCACAATAACAAAATGTATATCATGTTACTCTCAAAACTAGGGAATTGATTTTTTTTAAAAGATTTATTTATTTATATGTAAGTACACTGTAGCTGTCTTCAGACACTCCAGAAGAGGGCGCCAGATCTTGTTACGGATGGTTGTGAGCCACCATGTGGTTGCTGGGATTTGAACTCCGGACCTTCGGAAGAGCAGTCGGGTGCTCTTACTCACTGAGCCATCTCTCCAGCCCTTGATTTTTCATAAAGAAAATAATGTTAACATTATAAGCTATTTAGTTCTAAAATAAGTTTATTATGCCTCAACCCTAGCAATACATTTGTGTCTGGTGGGTAACCTTAATTCACATACTATACTTTGACAAATAAAACCTAAAATTCTAGAGTAAAGGGGCTACTTTGTAAATTTACCTAACATGTATTCTAAGATTAGCAAACGGGAATGCTCAGAAAATTGGTCAGCATGGAATTTTCTGGAATTTTCACTTTTTGGAAAGAGCACTGTATGCTACCATGTTAGACATAAGCCTGTTTTTGTCTATGTACGTTACCAGCTATGATTGTAAGATTGTGTGTTCCATGAAAATCGTGACATGTTGAAATGTAGTAGTAAAGTCAGATTTTGAAACAAGCCATGTGTATTCTATATCATGGAATGTCTTATAAAATAGGAAATAGACCTCAGATCTTATAAATTTTCAACTTGATTAAGATGTTTTTGTTCTTTTATTGTTACTATCATTCGCTTTAGGGTTCAGTGGGGTACAGGTGGGATGGCACAGATAAGAAGGTAGGAAGAAGGAGGGGTGAAGCTTGTGCTTTAGAAAATGAATGCAATTTGTAATAACTGAGAGGATATTTTGCTGTTTAGAAACATAATTACCCCAAAAAAGAACTAATATAAAGTATGAGAAAAACTAAAATTTTAGAAAATATAAAATATGGCATCAAATGTTTCTTTATACTAAATGTGGTCAAAATATGATTAAAAGAGAGATGACTTATATAATTGTTTAATTTCAGTGAATTTAGTAGGTTTTTTAAAAATCTTAATATAAGTAGAAATTCCAAGTTTGTATCCAGAGATCACTTTTCAGAGTCTTGGGCAGGCTTCCCTGAAGCCCGCTGAGCTCGGGCTAACTGAAATCAAAACAATATTCAATGCTATAAAATATTTCCTTAATTAGTATTATAAGAAATAAGCAAAGTAGGTAGTACAACAGCAAGACCATGGTCTCTAGACAGAAGAAACAAATATCGAATGCTGTGGAGTTAAAAATGACTTTATGGTTTTGGAAATTTTAATTTTGTAGTTACAGTGTCTTTGAGTATGAAGAAAACTTTATGCTATTTAAGATCATATTTCAAAACCTGTTCTTTCCACATAGTCCAGACTCTCTCATTAATAATTTTTTGCATTCCTATAATGACTGTTATAAATCCTTAAGAACATTAACTTGGCATCTTGGTATTTGTTTCTCCTACCAGATTGTGGGAAGATATGGGGTTGATCAGGATACAGGGACTGGTTGAAGTGTTCCAGCCCAGAGATTTCCAGGTATTGGAGGTTTAATGTTCTGTGTTATCATGTTCTTCAAATGATTCTTAGTCATTTTATGAGGGCTAAGATGAAAGGTACAGGAAGACAGCTAAGAAAGAAGCAAGTCTCCCCATGGTTTATACAACAGTAGAATATAAACCAATAAAGAGGGTATCAGAATGCAGAGAGATAAGTTAAGGTCTTTATGCCCAAGACTGGCAGATGAAAGTGACATGATAAGGCAAAGGAGCCAGCAGTCGTCTAAAATAACAACAAAAAGTCCCAACCAGAGAAATAGTGGATCCTTAGGAACTGAACATTGGTGGGATATGAATTTGAACTGGTCTGAGCACATGTACCGTTCTATGATTCCTATTAACATGTAAGTATTGATATAAACCTGAAAGTATGCTATGCCAGTAATCTAAAGCAATAAGTGGCTCTGGCAAATTGTATTTTACTACATGTTTCTTAGCTGATCTTTGCACCAGAATGCAGACAAATAAGAAATTACAAACTTATTAAAAAATATGCATACACTAGAACCTACATCTAAATATATACTGTATTTTTTATTGGGATAATCTCCATTTAGACAAATTTTATATATTTACAATCATTATTATAAATGACAAATATTATTGTGTGCATGTATACATGTATGTCTATGTGTGCTGTGTGTATGGAAGGGGGTATGAAAGTAAATGCCAAGGCATATATGTGCAGGTTAGAAGAGAAGTTTCTGAACTAGGTTTTCTTCTTCCACCTTTCCTTCAGGTATTGAACTCAGAACATCAGGTATCACACTACTGAGCCATCCATCACTCTGATGCTGCAATGATCTCTTAGTTCCTTGGGCCTATCATTTTTAAATGTCAATGTGCATATTCAAGGGATGGAAAAGTAATAAAGTCATTGTTAGCCTGATTTCCTGAGACTGGGACAGAAGATGTGAACTTGATATTTTGGGAGAAGACTAACCTTTAGGAAGGTTACCTCACTCCTCTCTTTCATCCTCCTCCTTCCTAGCATAAAACATATCAAGAGTAGCTAGAATGTTCTAAAATATACAAAGGAGCACCAGTAGATATTAGATGACCTGGTTCACTGCTATATGCCTTATAGAGTGCATCCTTCTGTTGTTCTGATTCCTCTGTGCCAGAGCCTGACACGGGGTCAGAGGGTGACATGTAAACCATGAGTTTGTGCCTTGGGTGACTGGGTAGGTGCCTGTGCAATCTTGGAAAATGACTTGGTTTCCCTCTTGGTCCATTTAATTATTTTTCCTTTTTCTAAAATCTATTTCAAAGGCCAATAATGTACACTATAAGTCTGTAAAAACACATGCATGAAACAACTACATAAATGTAGATTTTTTTTTCCACCACTGAAAACTAGCCTCAGTGAGCTAACTATGTACTACTTTTCTGGATAGTTCATTATCTTCTCAGATGTGTGAGAAGAACATTTTGAGAGAAAGGAAAAATGAACATTTCAACCCCCCAGGTTAAAATGCCTGAAGTATTAGAAGCACTCATTGTCAAAGGATGAAGGGACCTCTTTTTACAGCACCAGGCTCATTGGCCCCAAGACTTGGGAGTTATGAGGCATCATGAGAGTGAACATTGTGGGACAAAATGACTACAGCACCTCTGCTCAGAGATTATTATCTAGAGCTCAAAGTGTTTACTCAAATGTTCTATGCAATTGCCTTGTGAAAGAGACAATAAAGAAGAGGAAAAAGAAAAGAATGAAAGACAAAATACTATGTTTTTTCTTCAGGGTTATTAGCATCTAGAGCATCTATGTTTTTTAAATATATAAAAAAGGCTTTCACAAATATCCTTTTTTGTACAATTAAATTATCTAAACTTATTTAATAATAGTTTTTTGATAACAATAAATGTTGAAAGCTTGCCATTTTACTATTATTAGACAAAAGTAAATAAAATTAGAATCAGGAGTATTATGTATAAATTAATATTTATGCTATTGTTTCCTATTTGGTATTTTTATTCTCCAAGTCAGAAGACTTTAGTTTTAAAGTTCACAAAAATTTCCTGTTATATCTTAATTTAGAGAGATGAGATATAAAGTTGAACTGAAAGAGATGTTAATAACAAGGAAGAGGACCATGCTGTAGAGTTAACTGAATATCTTTACAGAGAAAGATTAAATGTTCAAGGCTTTTCCCCACTTTCTCCTCTATAAGTTTCAGTGTCTGGTTTTATGTGAAGTTCCTTGATCCACTTAGACTTGACCTTAGTACAAGGAGATAGGAATGGATCAATTTGCATTCTTCTACATGTTAACAACCAGTTGTGCCAGCACCATTTGTTGAAAATGCTGTCTTTCTTCCACTGGATGGTTTTAGCTCCCTTGTCGAAGATCAAGTGACCGTAGCTGTGTGGGATCATTTCTGGGTCTTCAATTCTATTCGATTGGTCTATTTGTCTGTCACTATACCAGTACCACGCAGTTTTTATCACAATTGCTCTGTAGTAAAGCTTTAGGTCCGGCATGGTGATTCCACCAGAGGTTCTTTTATCCTTGAAAAGAGTTTTTGCTATCCTAGGTTTTTTGTTATTCCAGATGAATTTGCAGATTGCACTTTCTAATTCGTTGAAGAATTGAGTTGGAATTTTGATGGGGATTGCATTGAATCTGTAGATTGCTTTTGGCAAGATAGCCATTTTTACAATGTTGATCCTGCCAATCCATGAGCATGGGAGATCTTTGCATCTTCTGAGATCTTCTATAATTTCTTTCTTCAGAGACGTGAAGTTTTTATTATACAGATCTTTCACTTCCTTAGTTAGAGTCACACCAAGATATTTTATATTATTTGTGACTATTGAGAAGGGTGTTGTTTCCCTAATTTCTTTCTCAGCCTGTTTATTCTTTGTGTAGAGAAAGGCCATTGATTTGTTTGAGAAAGTGGGGAAAAGCCTTGAAGATAAGGGCACAGGGGAAAAATTATTGAATAGAACAGCAATGGCTTGTGCTATAAGATCGAGAATTGACAAGTGGGACCTCATGAAACTGCAAAGCTTCTGCAAGGCAAAAGACACCGTCAATAAGACAAAAAAACCACCAACAGATTGGGAAAGGATCTTTACCTATCCTAAATCAGATAAGGGACTAATATCCAATATATATAAAGAACTCAAGAAGGTGGACTCCAGAAAGTCAAATAACCCCATTAAAAATGGGGCTCAGAACTGAACAAAGAATTCTCACCTGAGGAATACCGAATGGCAGAGAAGCACCTGAAAAAATGTTCAACATCCTTAATCATCAGGGAAATGCAAATCAAAACAACCCTGAGATTCCACCTCACATCAGTCAGAATGGCTAAGATCAAAAATTCAGGTGACAGCAGATGCTGGCGAGGATGTGGGGAAAGAGGAACACTCCTCCATTGTTGGTGGGATTGCAAGCTTGTACAACCACTCTGGAAATCAGTCTGGCGGTTCCTCAGAAAATTGGACATAGTACTACCGGAGGATCCAGCAATACCTCTCCTGGACATATATCCAGAAGATGTCACAACCGGTAAGAAGGACACATGCTCCACTATATTCATAGCAGCCCTATTTATAATAGCCAGAAGCTGGAAAAACCCAGATGCCCCTCAACAGAGGAATGGATACAGAAATTATGGTACATTTACACAATGGAGTACTACTCAGCTATTAAAAAGAATGAATTTATGAAATTCCTAGCCAAATGGATGGACCTGGAGGGCATCATCTTGAGTGAGGTAACACAATCACAAAGGAACTCACACAATATGTATTCACTGATAAGTGGATATTAGCCCAAAACTTAGGATACCCAAGATATAAGGTACAATTTGCTAAACCCATGAAACTCAAGAAGAATGAAGACCAAAGTGTGGACAATATGCCCCTTCTTAGAATTGGGAACAAAACACCCATGGAAGGAGTTACAGAGACAAAGCTTGGAGCTGTGATGAATGGATGGACCATCTAGAGACTGCCATATCCAGGGATCCATCCCATAATCAGCTTCCAAACACTGAGACCATTGCATACACTAGCAAGATTTTGCTGAAAGGACCCAAATATAGCTGTCTCTTGTAAGACTATGCCGGGGCCTAGCAAACACAGGAGTGGATGCTCACAGTCAGCTATTGGATGTATCACAGAGCTCCCAATGGAGAAGCTAGAGAAAGTACCCAAGGAGCTAAAGGGATCTGGAACCCTATAGTTGGAACAACATGATGAACTAACCAGTACCCCTGAGCTCTTGTCTCTAGCTGCATATGTATCGAAAGATGGCCTAGTCGGCCATCAATGGAAAGAGAGGCCCATTGGACTTGCAAACTTTATATGCCCCAATATAGGGGAATGCCAGGGCCAAAAGAATGGGAATGGGTGGGTAGGGAAGTGGGGGGCGCTATGGGGGACTTTTGGGATAGCATTGGAAATGTAATTGAGGAAAATATGTAATAAAAATATTAAAAATTAAAAAAAAAGAACTGAACCCAGGTTCTCTGCCAGAGGAACCAGTGCTCTAATCTGTTACACCATATTTCCAAGCCCTATTGCCCCAGGACAGGCAACGCCAGGGCCAAGAAGCAGGAGTGGGTGGGTAGGGTAGCAGGGTAGGAGTGGTATAGGGAACTTTTGGGATAGCATTTGAAATTTGAAATGTATATAAAGAAAATATTTACTAAAAATATCATTTTAATTTGAAAAAAAACCTATATAACAAAAAAAGATTAAACGTGATATTTAAATATAAAGAAAAGCAAAAGTAATGTAAGAAGTCCTTAAAACAGATACCTTACATAACCGAATGAAGTGAAGTACACAGACCCTTGCATGAAAATAGCTCAAGAGTCTTCTTGAAGATCTTTGGATCAAACTATGCTTTTCTGAATTTTCAGTTTTAAGTTTTGTCCTTTTGCTCTATGATCCTAAATCATACCCCTTAGACCAAAATGAATATTTATCTCTATTCAGAAAAAAAAAAAAACAGAGAGAATTCTTCAAGAACCCAGTTCAAGAGTGTTTATTTAAATTATCATCAGCCTCCTCTCAAATACCAGTAATGACTTCCTTACAGTGCTCTTACAAATGAGTGATTCTCAAACACATGGCCTTCAGACCACCAGAACCATAGTTAACGAGGCTACCTGCAGATTCTCAATGTTCTGCTGTAAACTAGTAGGAGAGATCTTGTGGTATTTGCCCTGAAAACACATGATTTCATCAATCACATCGACAATTTAATACAGAGCGAGCAAAGTTTGAGACCCTCAGCTAAACAGACATGTTATTGCCAGGCATGTCTCCAAACCTTATGTATGGCTCCTTGCACTGAAGCAACTCCATGAAGCATCCGCTGGTGACTAGAAGGCATCTGGCTGGGGAGAAATGATGCTAAAAAACTGAACAAAGAGGACAAAACTTGTGAATAGGAAGATATCATAAGGAAGTATAAAAGGTTAATATTTTTCATATATTGACTCTAAAAAGGCACAGCTCACAATTGCAGGGCCATTATTTTCTGTGGACTAGAGATTAGTTAAATATTTTGCAGTAACAGTCCATAATGTGATAATAACTGTGAGCAATGAGTTTTATGAAAGTACCTGAAACAATAAACAAAGGTCAGATCTGTATTCTAATTAAACTATATTTTTGATACTGGAATTTGATTTCCATTTAAGGAATTATTATTAGTTAGACATTTTAAAAATCACTTAAAATGCAAAAAAAATCACACTTAATTCCCATAATTATACCAAGGTATGCAGTGGGCATGATTTCACACTGTAGCTTCCCAATCACTGTCATAAAGTTACTGCTTTGAAAATGTAAATTTGCCTAAAGAGTATCATCAAAAAACACATTGCTGGGGCTTCCTAGAAGTGCTTCTGGTACTGAAATTCAGGGAGAGATTCTAATGAGTCATGATTTCTCAAGAATTCAAGATGGGGTTAATGTGCACCAATACCAGATATTATTAATAATAAGCTTGTTCATTTCTGACTACTGCTCATCTCAAGTTGGAGAGGAAAAGGACAATGGATATAAGAAAATTAGATTTACAAGGAGAGCCTGTGGAGAGGCTGGCTTAGACCTAATTAGCAGCATATGAGGAGACATGGAGGATTCTTGACTTCAGAGACCTGGGAGGGGAAGAGAAGAACAAAGGAACAGGGTGGAGAACCTTGTTCATATTACACTGCTCACAGGTCTGCCTGATTCATGATGACTTTAGAGCCATCTCATTGAAGAGCTGAAATTGTTCCATATGAATCATCTTTTCTGAATTCCAATTCATTATGGTTGTGTTTATTTTTAAAGAATATGATGACTGTATGGTCAAGTAACTGTTTTACAGTTCAAGCCAACTGAAAACAAAATCTTGATAAATGCCAGGACCTTACTTTTAACACCTTTTCTGCTTTGTGCTAGTGTGAAAGTAAGGGGTTTTCCTTCAGGGGTCTTGAGCCTATTCAAGAGATCATGAGTCAAAAGTCACATAGCAGAAGTGTCTCCCATGCCCTTGTGCCTCCATGTTTTACATCTTTGGGACTCATCTTTGTCTGATATCTTATCTTCCATCCTCCCTCTCTGTCTTAGTTAGGGTTTTACTGCTGTGAACAGACACCATGACCAAGGCAAGTCTTATATAAAAAAAACAACATTTAATTGGGGCTCATTTAATTACAGGTTCAAAGGTTCAGTCCATTATCATCAAGGTGGGAGCAAGGCAGGCACGGCGCAGGAGGAGCTGAGAGTTCTATGTCTTCATCCAAAGGCTACTAGTGGAAGACTGACTTCCAGGCAACTAGGGTAGGGTCTTATACCCACACCCATAGTACACACCCATTCCAACCAGGCCACACCTATTTCAACAAGGCCACACCTTCAGATGGTGCCATTCCCTGGTCCAAGGATATACAAACCATCACATTCCACTCCCTGGTCCCCATAGACTTGTTCAAAAACATGAGTCTGTGGGGGCCATACTTAAACATAGCATAATGCAAAATGCATTTAGTGCAACTTTCAAAGTCCTCATAGTCTATAGCAGTTGCAACAATGTTAAAAGTCCAAAGTTCAAGGTCTCTTCTGAGATTCATTCAACTTAATTAACTGTAATCCCCAAAGCAAGGCAGGAAACCAGCTGGGCAAACTCCAAACTCTGCATCTCCACGGCTGATGTCAAAGTGGTCTTCAGATCTCCACTCCTTTTTCATCTTTTTTGACTGCAACAAACTGCTTCCTCCTGGGCTGGTTCCACTCCCTGTTAGCAGCTTTCCTCAGCATGTATCCCATGGCTCTGGCATCTTTAACATCTTTGAGTCTCCAATGCAATTTCAATTTTACAGCAGCATTCCTGTTCTTTGTCACATTTGTTCACTCCTGAATTTTTTTAAAATATAGACAGTTGTAAAAAGTAATTTTCCCAGACATATTTTCCCCTTAGGTGTACACTTTTATTAATTCCTGAAAATGACAGGTATAGAAGTGAAGACTTACCCAATGTGTCATTATGAAATTGGCTAGATTTGAAAATATCTTCGAGACATTCCTCTGGATATGTCTGGACTATCTGGGATAACATTTGCAGAGAAATTTGACTGAGATAAAATAGATCTCCTGAATTTCAGTATTACTTTTATCGTTTTACCTTAAAAGTATTACATAATTTAGTTTCATGTTAATCACTCATTTTCACTTGTAGATGATATATATTAAGAAATATTTCATGAGGAAAATTGAAAGTCAAAAGCTAAAACCAACACTGAGCTATCAAATGCTAAGGATCAAAGATTGCTTCCCAGACTCTTTCTCCTTCAGGCCATGCTACATACAGTCCATTTGCCACATCATCACTGTCTTTACTTATGTATCGCTTACACACAATTCCACACTTTGGTCTTCCTTCTTCATGAGCTTTATGTGGTCTTGGGTATAACAAGCTTTTAAGCTAATATCCACTTATCAGTGAGTGCATACCGTGTGTGTGTGTTCTTTTGTGATTGGGTTGCCTCACTCAGGATGATATTTACTAGTTCCCTCCATTTACCTTAAAATTTCATGAAGTCATTGTTTTTAATAGGTAAGTAGTTCTCCATTCTGTAAATGTACCACAATTTCTCTATCTATTCTCCTGTTGAGGGACATCTGGATTCTTTCTAGCTTCTGGCTATTATAAATAAGGCTGCTATGAACATAGTGGAGCATGTGTCCTTGTCAGATGTTGGAGCATCTCCTAGGTATATGTCCAGGAGTGGTATACCTGGTTCCTCAGGTAATATTATGTTCAAATTTCTGAGGAACCGCCAGACTGATTTCCAGAGTAGTTGTACCATCTTGCAATCCTACTAGCAATGTAGGAATGTTCCTCTTTCTCCACATCCTCACCAGCATCTTCTGTCACCTGAGATTTTGATCTTAGCCATTCTGATTAGTGTGAGGTGGAATCTCAGGGTTCTTTTGATTTGCATTTCCCTGATTCTTGCGCGCGTCTGACTCAACTGACCAGCAAGAACGACTCTGCAACAGGATCCTTCTGCACACGTTTCTTGGGAGAGCTTGATTGTAGAGGCGAAGAGACCCAGAGCCCAGAACTGGTGGTCCTTATATAGGCCTAGGAGAGGCGTGTCTCACACCCGGATTGGTTATGCACTATGCCTCATTTGCATGTTCCTCATCTGATTGGCTACTCTCTCAGTATCTCACAGTACCTCATTAACATACCTCATTTGCATGTCTCACATTTGATAGGTTATTCTCTCAGTACCTCATTATCATATCTCATTTGCATGTCTCACATCTGATTGGTTATTCTCTTAGTACTTTGCAGAGCCTCATTATCATGCCCAGGCCAGGCAGTGTTTTGGCGAAAAACTTTACTGCATAAGTAAGCATTGGTTGTTTGCCCAAACTTATGTGTGGTGGCCAGCAGAAGCCTGCACCACTCTGCAAGAGCACATGTGGCTTCCCACACCTGATGACTAAGGATGTTGAACATTTTTCTAGGTGCTTATCAGCCACTTCATATTCCTCAGTTGAGAATTCTTTGTTTAGCTCTCTTACCCATTTTTATTGGGTTATTTGATTCTCTGGAGTCTAACTTCTTGAATTCTTTGTATATATTGAATATTAACCCTCTATTGGATGTAGGATTGGTAAAGATCTTTTCCTGATCTGTTAGTTACCCTTTAGTCCTATTGACAGTATTCTTTGCCTTACAGAAGCTTTGCAATTTTATGAGTTCCCATTTGTCAATTAGTGATCATAGAGCATAAGCCATTGGTATGTACAGAAAATTTTCCCCTGTGCCCATGGGAAAATGCTCTTCCACATTTTCTCTTCTATTAGTTTCAGTGTATCTGGTTTTCTGTGGAGGTCCTTGAGCCACTTGGTCTTGAAGGAGAAAAATAATGGGTTGGTTTGCATTCTTCTACATGCTGACCTCCAATTGAACCAGTACCATTTGTTGAGATGCTTTTTTTCTATTGGATGGTTTTAGCTTCTTTGTCAGAGATCAACTGACTATAGGTGTGTGGGTTCACTTTTGGGTCTTCAATTCTATTCCATTCATCTTCCTGGCTGACTCTGTACCAATACCATATAATTTTTAATCACTTGCACTCTATAATATAGCCTGAGGTCAGGGATGGTGATTCCCTCAGAAGTTCTTTAATTGTTGAGAATAGTTTTTGCTATACTGGGTTTTTTTTTTGTTATTCCAAACCAATTTGCAAATTCCTCTTTCTAACTCTAGAAAGAATTGAGCTGGAACTTTGATAGGGATTGCATTGAATTTGTAGATTGCTTTTGGCAAGATAGCCATTTTACTATATTAATCCTGCCAATCCATGAGCATGGGAGATCTTACCATCTTCTGAGATCTTCTTTGATTTCTTTCTTCAGAGACTTGAAGTTCTTGTCATACAGATCTTTCACTTGGTTGGTTTGAGTCACACCAAAATATTTTATACTATTTGTGACTGTTGTGAAAGACGTCCTTTCCCTAATTTCTTTTTCAGCCTGTTTATCCTTTGAGTAGAGGAAGGCTACTGATTTGTTTGGTTTAATTTTGTATCCAGCCACTTTGAAGAAATTGTTTATCAGATTTAGGAGTTCTCTGGTGGAATTTTTGGAATCACTTAAGTTTACTATCATATCACCTGCAGATAGTGATATTTTGACTTCTTCCTTTCCAATTTGAATCACTTAGACCACCTTTTGATGTTTAATTGCTCTGTCTAGGACTTTGTGTACTATAGAAAGGAGTGTGCAGCCTTGTCTCATCCCTAATTTTAGTGAGATTACTTCAAGTTTCTCACCATTTAGTTTGATGTTGGCTACTGGATTGCTGTATATTGTTTTTATTTTGTTTACGTATGGCTCCTGAATTCCTGATCTTTCTAAGATTTTTACCATGAAGAGTTGTTGAATTTTGTCAAATGCTTTCTCAGCATCTAATGAAACGATCAGGTGTTTTTTTTTTTCCTTTGAGTTTGTTAACTTAGTGGATTTTGTTGATAGATTTCCATGTATTGAACTGTCCCTGCATCCCTGGGATGAAACCCTTATGATCATGATGGATGATTATTTTGATGTGTTCTTGGATTCTGTTTGCAAGAATTTTACTGAGTATTTTTGCATCAATATACATAAGGGAAATTGTCTTACTTTGTTGGGTTTGTGTCATTTATGTATAAGCGTAATTGTGGCTTCTTAGAATTAATTGGTAATGTTCCTTCTGTTTCCACTTTGTAGAATAGTTTGAAGAGTATTGGTATTAGGTTTTCTTTGAAGGTCTGATAGAATTCTTCACTAGAACCATCTGGTCCTGGGCTTGTTTGTTTATTTGTTTGGGAGTCTTTTAATGACCACTGTTATTTCTTTTGGGTTTATGTGACTGTTTAGATGGTTTATCTTATCCTGATTTAAAATTGGCACCTGTTATCTTTTTAGAAACTTGTCAATTTCATCCAGATTTGATGAATATAGCCTTTTGTAGTAGAATATCATGATCTTTTAATTTCCTCGGTTTCCATTGTTATGTCTCCCTTTTCACTTCTGATTTTATTAATTTGGACACTGTCTCTATGCCCTCTAGTTAATCTGGCTAAGGGTTTATCTATCTTGTTGATTTTCTCAAAGAACTAGCTATGATTTTGCTGATCCTTTGTATAGATCTTTTTGTTTTTACTTGCTTCATTTCAGCCCTGAGTATGATTATTTCTTGTTATCTAATCTTCTGAGGTATATCTGCTTCTTTTTGTTCTAGGGCTTTCAGGTCTTCTGTCAAGCTGCTAGTGTATACTCTCTCCAGTTTCTCTATGGAGCCACTCAGAGCTATGAGTTTTCTTTTTAGCACTGCTTTTATTGTACCCCATAAGTATTGGAATTATGGGCCTTCATTGTCATTAAATTCTAAAAAGTCTTTAATTTCTTTCTTTAATCTCTTGACCAAGTTATAGTTGAGTTGAACTTTGTGCAGCTTCCATGTGTATGTGGGGTTGCCAATGTTTGGGTTGTTATTGAAGAACAGCTTTAGTCCATGGTGGTCTGATAGGATGCATGGGATTATGTCAATCTTCTTTTATTTGTTGAGGCTGGTTTTGTGGCCAATTATGTGGTCAATTTTGAAGAAGTTATGATGAGGTGCTGAGAAGAAGGTATACTCTTTTGCTGTTGTATGAAATGTTCTATGGATATCTGTTAAATCCATTGGGTCCATAACTTGTGTTACTTTCACTGTGCCTCTATTTAGTTTCTGTTTCCAGGATCTGTCCATTGCTGAGAGTGGAGTGTTGAAGTCTCCCAGTATTATTGTGTGATGTACAATGTTTGCTTTGAGCTTTACTAAAGTTTCTTTTATGAATGTGGGTGCCCTTGCATTTGGAGCACAGATGTTCAGAATTGAGAGTTCATCCTGGTAGACTTTTTTTCCTTTGGTGAGTATGAAGTGTCCCTCCATATCATTTTTGGTAACTTTTGGTTGAAAGTTGATTTTATTTGATATTAGAAGGGCTTCTCCAGTGTGTTTCTTGGGACCATTTTCTTGGAAATTTTTATTACAGCCTTTACTCTGAGGTAGTGTCTGTCTTTGTCACTAATGTATGTTTTTTGTAAGTAGCAAAATGCTGGATCCTGTTTATGTATTCAGTCTATTAGTCTGTGTCTTTTTATTAGGGAACTGAGTCCATTGATGTTAAGAGATATTAAGAAAAAGTAATTGTTGCTTCTTGTTGTTTTTGTTGTTATAAGTGGAATTATGTTTGTGTGGCTATCTTCTTTTGGGTTTGTTGAAATAAGATTATTTTCTTGCTTTTTCTAGGGTGTAGTTTCCCTTCTTGTGGGGGGGTTCCATCTATAATCGTTTGTAGGGCTGCATTTATGAAAAGGTATTTTGTAAATTTCATTTTGTTATGGAATATATTGGTTTCTTCATGTATGGTAATTGAAGATTTTGCTGGGTATGGTATCCTGGGCTTGCATTTGTGTTCTCTCAGGGTCTGTCTGACATCTGCTCAGGAACTTCTGGCTTTTATAGTCTCTGGTGAGAAGTTTGGTGTGATTCTGTTAGGTCTGCCTTTATATGTCACTTGATCTTTTTCCCTTATAATATTGGTATTACTAGTTAATGTTCTTTCTTTGCTTTGTGCATTTGGTGTTTTGATTATTATGTGACAGGTGGAATTTCTTTTCTGGTCTAGTGGATTTGGAGTTCTGTAGGCTACTAATATGTTCATGGGCATCTCTTTCTTTAGGTTAGGGATATTTTCTTCTATAATTTTGTTAAAGATATTTACTGGATTTTTAATTTGGACATCTTCACTTTCTTCTATTCCTTTTATCCTTAGTTCTCCTCTTCTCATTGTGTCCTGGATTTCCTGGATGTTTTGGGTTAGGAGCTTTTTTGCATTTAGCTTCTTTGACTTTTGTGTTAATGTTTTCTATGGTATCTTCTGCACCTGAGATTCTCTCTTCTATCTTTTATATTCTGTTGGTGATGCTTGCATCTATGATTCCTTTCACTTTCTAACATTTTCTATCTCTAGGGTTGTCTCCCTTTGTGATTTCTTTTTTGTTTCTGTTTCCATTTTTAGATCCTGGATGGTTTTGTTCAACTCTTTCACCTGCTTGATTGTGTTTTCCTGTAATTCTTTAAGGGATTTTTGTGTTTCCTGTTTGAGGTCTTCTACCTGTTTACCTGTGTTCTCTTGTATTTCTTTAAGGGAGTTTTTTATGTCCTTCTCAAAGTCCTCTATCATCATTATGAGGAGATTTTAAATATGACTTATGCTTTTTTGGTGTGATGGAATATCTAGGACTTGCTATTGTGTGAGAACTGGGTTCTGATGATGCCAAGTAACCTTGGTTTCTGTTGACTATATTCTTATGCTTGCCTCTTACCATCTTCTTATCTCTAGGGCTATGTGTCCTTGTAGTCTCTGACTGGAGCTTGTCCCTTCTGTGATCCTGACTGTGTCAGAACTCCTCAGAGTCCAGCTGTCTCTGTGATCCTGTGATTCTGAGATCCTATGATCCTGAGATCCTGGTCTGTTAGAGCTCCTGGGAGTCAAGCTGCTTCTGGGATTCTGAAATCCTGGTGTGACTAAGCTCCTGAGATCCTCTGATTTTGATTGTGATAGAGCACCTGTAATTCTGGGATTGATACAACACCTGAGAATCAAGCATCTTCTGGGTGTTGTGGGACTGGTTGTGGAGCTAATGCACAAGATCTGCTCAGGGCATTGGTTCAGACTAGAAGACATTGAGTATTTCTTTAAGTACCTCTCGAGCATTCAAGATTTCTCTGTTAAAAATTTCATGTTTAATTCTGTACCTGATTTTTAAATTAGGTAATTTTGGCTGTTTGTGTCTACTGTCTTGAGTTATTTATAGATTTTTTTATATTAGTCTTCTGACAGATGTAGGGTAGGTGAAGATCCTTTCCAAGTCTGTAGACTGTTGGTTTGACAGTGACTTTTGCCTTATAGAAATTTTTCATTTTCATGAGGTCCCATTTATCAGTTGTTGATCATAGAGCCTGTGCCATTGGTGATCTCTTCAGTACCTGTACCAGTAAGTGCAAGACTATTCCAGACTTTCTCTTCTATGAGATTTGGTGTATCTGGTTTTAAATTGAAGTCTTTGATCCACATTGGCTTGAAATTTTTTTGCAGGGTAATAGATATGGATTGATTTGCATTCTTTTACATGCATACATCCAATTAGACCAGCATCATTTATTGAAGATGCTTTCTTTATACTTGATATTTGACAAAGTAGGCAAAAAGAATACAATGCCAAAAGAAAGCATCTTTTTGTACATTGTTAGGCTGTGTTGTATTGATATTCCTGGGGAGACTAATTTTTAAAAAGGAAAGTCAAAGTAGAACAGATCTGGGAGAGAGAGGAGGTGTGTGTGTGTATGTATGTATGTATGTATGTATGTATGTCTATATGAGAGAGAGAGAGAGAGAGAGAGAGAGAGAGAGGATCAGCAGGGGGAACTGTGGTCCAGAAGTAATATATGAAAAATGAATTAAAAAAAAAAAAACAGAGCCACATTTGCTTGAAAAACTCCATGCAGGGAAATACGTGATCTTCACAATGTAAGAAGAAAAGAAAAGCTCAGAGACAATGAGTAGTGGTGCAAACTAAATAGATAGTTCAACTTGATTTAGATTTTATGAATTAAAGAAAAAATGTAATTAAATCTTAATTAACTAGATCAAAGTTGTGTGCATGACTATATTATATGTTCCATTCTTTTGACAGTATAACACAGTTTAAAAAGCTTTTTTTTCCATAAGAAGAGCCGCCCCATCTCTTTCATAAAGTTAAAGATTGCAGCCTTTTTTCCATAGTGTTAATAACAAATATCCAAAATAATTTCGTTGGGTATTTTCTTTTGAGAGAAACACCTAAATTCAATCTAAATTTAAAGCTTCCCAGTTTTGCAAATGTAGATGTGGATATGTGTACCAGGCCTTTCTTAAAGAATCTGTGTTCTAAAGCTTCATTTTATAATGACCATATGGAAAAGCAAAAGAATAAATGCCTAAAAATTAAAATGTATACCTAATGAAAACCAGGGTTGCTTTCTTTTAACTGTACTGTTATTAGCACATTCAGATGCAAAGGCTGACATTAAAACTCCCACATATACTCACAAGTTTAATGTTTTCATTCCACTGCTTTCTGTTGTATTCCTTTAATAGCAATGCTACAAAGAGAAACTTCAGATAACTCATACCAGAATATCAGCACAGCCCAGTGTTAAAACACAGTTAATTACCCTCAAACTCCTGTTTTGGGTTACCTAGTATAGTTAACTCTGCCAGATGTAATTTTGCCATTGGATAATCTGATTTACTGACAACATACACTGCCTTAAAAATAGGAAGTGCTTAGGTGACTAGTGTCCAAATCACACATATTCTTTTCGTTAAAATGAAATGTGAGTCTAAATTTAGCTTTTAATTACATTTCCTGTCATACCTCCAACAAACAAATTTCTATAACATCTCCAGGAAAATGAACAGAAAAGAAAAGTTCATATATTTTAAGTTACTGCTCTAGAAGAAGCAGAAACTAAACATCAGTTAGAAACTTTCTATTATTTGTACTAATCAGTGCTTTCTCTACATTTTCAATGACTATCAAATGGGTAAAACCTGTTTTAGAAATCACATTGACCTCAGGATTTCAGATTTATATTCAACTATTTGTAGGAAAATTAAAACTATTCTTGTATGGATCAAGAAACTTTTGTATTCAGGGTGTTTATACAACATATCAAGTACTTGGGGTGGCTTAAAAGCATCTTAATTTCAGAGATGACAATGTGCCTCAATCATGTAAAAAAATTCACTAAGGATAAGGAAATCATTTTCTGTCATAAGAGAAGAAATATTTTGTTATAAAAGGCATTCAAACGAAGCATTGTTTAAATGGTCTTCCCTAAGAAGACAAGTCTGTCATTTTTTTTCTTCACTTTGGTGTTAGCTCTATAGAGACTACATTATTCAATCAGTATTGTTCTGTCAAATGAAAAATGTGTCCACATTCTACCATGTGCTTAAACAAGCAAAACTAAGTATTAAATCTGAATGTGCTATACTTTAAAATGTATTTTACAAGTAGACAGTTATTCAGCTTATATTGTTCATCCATTTTTCTGGAGCCCATAAACTTGTATAATATGTTGGATGTCAAAAAGCTATAAAATATCTTTAACTATTGATATCTATTTGTATATAGTATTATAAATCCTGTCATAAATTCACATAAGCAAATGACTATCTAAACAGAGTTTTTGAGCATTGTTCTATTGTTCTAGGAGCATGTTTTTATAGTTACATTGTATAGCAGCCGGCAAGATTTATTATAATTATTAGAATAGGTTATAAATGGTGGCCACAGAAAATCAGTCTTGTAAATAAAAATAAAAATTTCTGCCAGGCAGTGGTGGTGCACACCATTAATCCCAGCACTTGGGAGGCAGAGGCAGGCAGATTTCTGAGTTTGAGGCCAGCCTGGTCTACAGAGTGAGTTGCAGTACAACCAGGGCTTCACAGAGAAACCCTGTCTCAAAATAAAAAAAGCCAAAAAAACAAAAAACAAAAAACACAAAAACAAACAAAACACAATTTCTGTTGAACAGAGAAGGAGAAGGAAGAGGAGGAGGAGAAAGAAGAAGATGAAGAAGAAGAAGAAGAAGAAGAAGAAGAAGAAGAAGAAGAAGAAGAAGAAGAAGAAGAAGAGTCATAGAGATCTTCTGAGACAAGGGTTTCTGTTATCTGAAATACTGTTACCCTCGAAACAACCCAAGAAAGTAAACCCAAGTTAATTTTCTATTTATATAAAAAGTTCAAAAAAAAAAAAAAGTTCAGGTCGAGGAGATGGCTGAGTTGGTAGTGTTTGCCATTTAAGAATGGAGAAAAGTTCACCAGTATCATCATCATCATCATCAACAACAACAACAACAACAATAACAACAACAAGACCCAGACACTGAATTGGTAGAGAAAGGAAAATTCTGAAGATCACTCACTGCCCCCATTTTCTAGCTGGATCAGTGAGCTCCAAGTTCAATGAGACCCCACATCAAAAATAAGTAGTATACAGCAAAAGAAGACAGTTCATATCAAATTGTAGTGTCTACACATTAGGACATGAATAGACATATGTGTTTGCACAAGTGTATTCATACATGAACATGTAAACACACAGATACATACACACACCCAATCTCACTAATGAGTGTTCTAGTATGGGTGATTCTTTTTCTGCTTATCCCATTGTGCAGTTCTGGCAATCTTTTCATAGGATTTGCTCATTTTTGCAGTCCTGGCAATTATATATCAACTTAATTTGTTCTAATCTCACTTTTCCACAAGGCAAAGCTTTCTACTCTTACCTTGCCATTGGATTCTCAGCAAACCATGAATCTTTTAGATTTTCCACATTCATATTCTACCAATCTTTGCATATCACTTTAAAAATACTGTAGAGCAAACGCTACTCTAATTGTGTGCTACATTTGGCTATCTACAAGTTTGTGTTTACACATTTATTCTACATAATATCTGACTAAGGATTTCTATTGCTATACAACATGGGGAGGAAAGCAGTTATTTCAGCTCAAGATAGAATTTTGGATTCAGGAACTGCCCTCTTCCTCCTCCAAAAAGATAAAGTGTGAAAGAACACTGCTTTCTGACTTGTTCCTCAGGACTGGCTCAGGCTGATTTCTTATAAAACTCTTGATCAATGCTGTGGAGGCATAGCACTACCCACAGTGGACTGAACTTTCTCATACCAATGATCAATCAAGAAAATCACCCACAACCTTTAAGTTACACCACTGTTATAAAGCCATTTTCTTAATTGTGGTTCTTTCTTCTCAGAGATGTTACATTGACAAAGAGAAGTCAGAGCAATGCTGTTCTTTTTTGTTTCACATAAAGAAAAGTCTATTTATTTGTAATACTTCTTATGTAGTGTGCTTTTATGCATGCATATTACATGGACATATGAGTATTTGTGTTTTTGTATGTATGTGTCTATCATGTGTGTGCATATGGAGATTAAAGGTCAAGATCTGTGTCTTCCTTTGTTATTATGCATGCTTTATTTTTCTGAGAAAGAGTCTTTCACTGATTCTGGACCTTCCCGGTTGGACTAAATTGGTTGTTCAGAAACCTCAGATATCTTCTTGTCTCTGTCTTCCCAGTGCTCTGATTTAAAGACGACCATATGCATGAGCTATATGTGAATGCTAGGTAACCAGAAATTACACAGCATGTACTTAACCCATTGAGCCATCTCCTGAGCACCTAAAATACTAAATTTCACAGAAATGGATTTGTCTTTTCCAGAACGGTTGGCATCATCATTTTTGTTTGTAAATTAAATTTTGTTTTAACTTCTGGCACTTATCCATTCATGCAGCTAAATAAACTCTGTTATTGAGAGATTCTAAGTCTCATGAACTGATGTATATTTTTTTTATCTAAACTATCTAGTATAAACTAAATCATATTATATTTATAAAATTAGTAGATTTCAGGCTCCACTTCACATATTCTAAATTGTGTGTGATAAAGGAATGCTAGTCAAAAATAAAAAAAAAAAAATGGCCGGGCGTGGTGGCGCACGCCTTTAATCCCAGCACTCGGGAGGCAGAGGCAGGCGGATTTCTGAGTTCGAGGCCAGCCTGGTCTACAAAGTGAGTGCCAGGACAGCCAGGGCTACACAGAGAAACCCTGTCTCGAAAAAACCAAAAAAAAAAAAAATGTTTTTTATATTTTTGTATAGATGGAAAACTTACTATGAAATCCATATATAAATTCCATGGGTTTTTGGGGCAACTAAATCCAAATCAGAAAAATTTTATCAGCCATTTCCTTTTATTATGAATAATTTCTCATATTTTCTATCATATACTATTACTCATTATGACTTTCTGTTGTGTGCTTTCTTCCTGTCAGAACCTTCCAAGTATGCTCTCCCTTATATGAAGTCCTTAATCATCATTCCCACTAGTATTGTTCATTTGAGTATCATCTGCATTGTCCCCAGTTCTCAATAAGTCACTTAAACATCATAAGCATCAGAAGTGATTAAATTCTCCCTATTCTCTTACATATAATAATCTTTTTTCTCATGTGGGGAGCGAGTGTGGCGGCAGTCCCAAAGGCGCCAGGGACTGCAGCTAAGTCGTATGACTTGCACCTGACTTCCTCATATAAACCACAAACATCGTGAGAGCTGCGCAGGTGTACCAGGTTACTGGCGAAGCCATTTTGGTGGAGATATGCCCCTGCTGCCCTGATTAGCTGAAGCTGCGTACCTGGTGAGGTGATGTGGCCTGCTGTGAGTGGATGGGAACTGATAGTATATAAGAGTGAGAGGCCCAGGGCTTGGGGTCTTTCGCCTACACAGTCAATGCTCTCCCAATAAACGTATGCAGAAGGATCCTATTGTGGTGTCTTTCTTGCTAGCGAGTCAGGCGTCCCACATTCTCATAAGCTACTACACATAATATTGAATGGAAATTCATAGCAGTAAACAAAAATGAACCTGCTGTCATAACCTCCTCATAGCAGATACCTTAAACAAAGTCACCCAAATCAATTCCTATAGAGAAACTGAAGATTATTACTGTTCAGTTCAAAGCTGTCATGAACCACATGAATAATTAGGTCTGATTTTCCTTCATCTACAAGCCTTAGTATACTCCTATGTTAATAGCGTTTACTACTTACAAGAGCAACTTGTTAGATTATATTCTGTATCAAATTGCTATTCATTATCATGATTTTCATTTTTAAAGAGAACACAAACAGGTAAATTTCAGGCATTCAAGAAAAAAAAAACCTGAACAAAAAATATGTTGCAAATTAATTTACTGGTATCATGTGCAAAAAGAAAAATATTTATTTAAATAAGAACTTCACATTTAAACCACAAATGCAACCATTGATTCAAAAGTTTAGTTTTGAATAGAACAAATTGACAGGGTTTCAAAGGAGTATAATCCAGAGAGACTTGTAAATATTAAAACATACATATTAGGTAATGATACACAAACAAGAAATTATTCCTTATCCATTGAAAATATAATACACAAACTAGAGAAACAGCACAGTTGATAAAATACTACCACACATATCGAAGGACCAGAGATCAATCAACAGATACTTTATAAAAAGCCATTAGTGGGGAGCCTGAGGTAGCCAGACCTTAGAGTCTTTCTGGCCAGCCTCTACAGTTTAATTAATGTGATCCAGACTAATAAGATACCATATCTTACAAATCTAAGTGGGAATTTCCCCAAGTATTAAAATTAAAATTTACATCTGGTATCTTACACTTGAGTATACTTGCACATGTATCTTCACACATATGTAACCACAAGAACCAAAACCACACACACACAAATCAATTGTGCTAAAGGTGAGAGAACTTACCCATAACTGTAGACTAACATGTAATTCAAAAGCATTGACTTTCTTAGACATTACTTTTTGAGCCTATGTTTAAATACCTTGCCTACATTCATATAAGTAATGAATTGTACAACATAAGCTCTTTGAATCCTCAGAGAGCACACACCTCTTTTGTGGAATTTGGGAAATAGAGACAGCGGGATAACAAATGTAAGGTCAGTCTAGGCTCAACAGTGAAAATCTGTCTTAAAAACCCAGAATAAGTTTATAGAAATTAAATTCAAAATCTAAAATCCTTAACATTTTAATATACACAGAAAGCTACCAATGTATGCTAAGGTATTTAGCATGTGTCTTGCATACTGTTTCTGGGAATATCGTAAATTTAGTTTATCAAGGGGAAATAATATCTGTGAAGTCATCAGGGAAATTTTGAAAGCTGTGTACTATGTAAAATATAATACATGTTATACTCTCACCATGGTTTTATTGTGGTTTATGTATAATCCTAGCCAAATTGTGAACTTTGTTTTTAAATATCTTATTTTTTCTCCTAAATTTTTTCCCTTTGTAGACTAAATAAAATGTAATATAATAGACTTTACAACTTGAAGAAAGTTACTGACTGATCTAAAAATTCTCAATGAATAGTCAACCTATCTACTTAACACTTTTAACAATTTTATAGCTATGAAGGTAAAATGTTTAGATGAATACAATTTTTGTTTTTGTGTCTATATTTCCTAGAAAAATAAAACACAAAACCCCTCCACACACAAATCAATTGTGCTAAAGGTGAGAGAACCTGTGCCTCTTAAGTGGGCCTGAACATTGGTTGAGAACTTGAAGGGCATTCAGCATTTAGATTTTGTCACGCCTCCTCTCTACTGCTGCTGGTGTGTGTACACAACTTAAATTGTTACTGACTTCACAACAATATTACTATAGACTGAAGGAAAACACCTTTAGTCTTTATTGGTTTATGCTATATTCTATTACTCTGCCTCCCTGTGTGTATATTATTTATTGTTTCTTTATTAATAATCACCCAAATCTCTAGCTAGTTAAACTATTTCTCTACAGGAGTTTCTCTTTTGTCTAAGATCATGGCTATGTTTTTAGCATTTCTCATTTTTATACTAGTGTGTTTGACCAAGGCACAGTAAGTAGAAATGACTAAACTGATTTGACAGGAGAAAGAACATGTATTTTCAAAAGTTAGTTAGGGTAGTATATTATGAGTCATCTGACCTAGGTTTTTGCTGTTTTCATTGGACAGTAGAGATTAGGATATAGCCTCATCTTTGCTGTTGGGAAGATGAAGTAAGATAATTGTGTGTATAAAAAGAGACCATTGTAAAGGATCAGTATTCACAAACCTCACTTAAACTGTTAAAATGCTTTCACTTTACTTAGCTAAAACTGGTTATTTAGGAACTATCTTTGTCCTGAGTCAAGTCTGAAGTAGTACTTGAACTAGATTTTTGTGGCTATACGGGCAGTTAAATTTCCTCACAGATTCAGTAAATTACTAATTGCTTTTTCAGTGTCTCGAATGTACCAGATATTAAAGTAAGAGTAAGGATTCAGCACGAAAATTAAAGTTTCCTATTTAAATGTGTTATTAACATAATGATGTAATTTTTAAATTCAAATTATAATCATATGGTCATGGTAGCACATACCTGTAGTCTCAGTATTTTAGATGTGTAGATAGGAAGAGCCAGGGATGGAGGCTATACACTAAATTCAAGGCAACCTTTGCTGTGCAGCCAGACCTTATATATTAAAAATAATAAAGGAAAAATTAAATAAGTAGGCAAGTAATTTTCCTTACTCAGATTTAGTATTCTATTTAGATATTGCGTTACTTTAAAAATACTTTGAAACTATCTGGGAATTGTCTAGGCTGTCACAATGTTGGGAAATGTCATTGCAGCTGTATTATACTGGAAGTATTAATACCATTCTGAGATGTTGAGCATTCAGCTATTCATTTCTAAGAATGTTTGAGAAGCACAATGGGCAAGTAGCATCTTTTTCACTTTGAGAGAGAGTGGATGAATGTATGCTATTTGTCAAATGATACTCAAGTCCCCATTAAGTATGGTGCTTATCTTCAAAAGTGGAAAACAACCCTAGATAAGGCCTGGTCAAGAAGTTGCAACTACTTGCTCTACCTCATGTGTAATTGTCCAGTTTGGGGGCCATTCTCTGACTTGTGTTATAGGATCCAGTCTGTAGCTTAATTTCAACAGCACTTACTACAAAACTCATATCTAAGACTGCATTTGAAGTTATTACAACACTTAACAAAACAAAACAAAATGTATCTAGAAGTTTGTGTGTTTATAAATTAAGCTTCATTGTCTAGATGTTTTGTTCTTTATTGGCAGTCTCAGGTATGTTCTACTACTGACTCTGTTTCTAAGACATTTGACAATTGTTTGGGCACTAGTTTACTTTAAATTGCTTTTCAATAATGAGAAGATAGCCTTGGACTGAGTCGTTCACATTGATAGAAGCCCTGAAGACAGCTTCAAAGAGAGTATTATACTAACCCAACAAAGTTGAAAGTAAATCCACGTTCAAAGGGAGGAACAACTTAAGGATGTGGTATTCATTTAAAATTGACCTTCCACTGTTGTATATAAATGCTCTTAACCCCATAACTACATAGAAGTCTGGTTTATCTGTATGCATCACTGTTCCACATTAAACATTACCATTTTTCAGTATCACAGCTGCTTGGTGACCTCAGCTCAACAGCTCTACTCCTTGCTCAGTATTTAACATTGCACATGAGTATTGACCAATCTTGAAATGCCATTGCTTTGGGGATAATAAATCCTATGTTATTCACACTGTGTCTTAGAGAAGCAAACCCTTATGGAGCTCATAGATTACATCTTCTAGTTCTTCTTCTTGCTTTTCCTCTTTAGTCTCTTTTATGGAAACCTTTATAGCTGAACTCATTCAAATTATAAAAAGAGAAAATCTTAATGGCTTAATGAAGCCATTAAAAATATAACAAGAATGACAACATAGGATTGACTAAGATACCTTGTTAGCTCAAAGTTAATGATATCAAATTGCCGTGGTAATGATTTAAATTAGATATTTGAATGTACTTCCTCCATATTACAATGTGAGATACTGTCTAGGGACCCATATATACATAGGTATAATATATAATATATCTCATATATATATATGGGTTATATGGATATATGTCACATTTAATTATGTTTTTCAAATAGAGGAAAGAAATTTACAATTTATGATATTTCTATATAGATCCAACAGGGATCAAACAGGGAATTTACAGGGATTGTAGATAGAGTAAAAAGTGTGTGTCTTCGGTTCTGATCACATGAAAAATGCAGAGAACCTTTAATTATAATTTCTGGATCCATTCTTACTAAGACCTCCAGGCATTTCTATAAGAAGAGTTCAAGTAATCACCCATAGTTTATCCAGGTGGAAGAATTTCAGCTAGAATTCACATCAAATTTTCTTAGCTTATAGCATGTCAGTTATTGGGTGAAGCTAAAACTTAAATCTCCAACTTTATTTTCTAGTCTGTCTAATCTTCTCTATTTACTTGGCAATCCAAATTTCCTTTGCTTCCCCTGGCCATTGCCCCAAATCCTTTCCCATGTCCTTTCAGAACACTTCAGTGAACTTGCTTAGAAAAATAAACGCAGAACTGAAGGAATGTTCTACTACAGCCCACTGGTCCGATCTGAATGATCAAGAAGAGATGATTTCATTATTCTAAATAATCAAGAGAAAAAATTTCATGTGGAATTTCTGTATTTCCTACCTCTGAGAACATATAGGTGATTGAAGGGCTAAAATAACAAGGCTCTATTTTTATTTTTACTGTATTTTCATGGAAGGTTAGATAGAGAGATACAGAACCAAATATTCCCACTGTCTATTCACAATAATTAAATAAATATACTTCCAGTTTTTTAACATTATTCTGAATCAAATCAGTTATCAGACCATTCCATTGTTGTATTAGCAATAGCAAATGTTATTTATTACAAGAGAGAAGTCCTTATGTCTGTGCCAGACCCAGGGGGCTTCCTTTTGCCAGTTAAACTTCAAGACTGAATTACTGCATTTTTTGGTACCTGCAAAGCACTCTGAGCATAACATTCTGTCATCCTTTAAAACAGCAAATGGAAGTCATTTAAACCAGATGAGCAGGCTGGAGATTTGGCATACCTACAGCAAAGGGCACAGAGCTCCATGTACCTATTTCAAGAAAATGAAGAGTGGGTGGCCGGAAGAAAGAAAGGTTTTCCTCACTTAACCTGTAATTTACCATCTGTGATGAATTATTCTCAGTATTGCCCTCATAATTGTTGTACCTACCATCAGTCTCCAGGGAGGAGAAACAACCTGAAGTAGATGAAAGCAAAAATTCAGAAGCCTGAATTCTGTAAGACAATGGCACCCACATCACCAAGGAATCATGGAGAGTGTTTAGTTTCTTCTATCTAAAATGGACATTCTAATTATTAACATCAGAAAATTTGACATTAGCAAGGCATCATCTATTTTGAATACCTTATGGTAAGATCCATGTAGTTCTATACTTGTATGTAATGGAGTCTCTCTTTGATCTATACATTTTTGTACATAATTTTAGGAGAGTAAAGAAGGACATTAGTGTATGCGTGTTTCTTTTAGATAGATTGAGAAAAGCATGTTATATCTTCCAAATAGGCCAAATTAGTAGAGTGATCTACCCACATCCTTCAAGATTCCAAACTCTCTAGAGATGAAAATACAACTGCTAACCACTATTATGCTAGGTAAGGTAATCACCTCCTGCTTTACTATATATTATATATCAAGAGACTATTGAATAGCTAATTGAAGAACTGATTTTTAAGCAAATTATTCCTCACATTTGGTTTTCTTGTATTAGTAAAATGATTATCTTTGTTTTATTAAAATTACTAAACACATGTTTTTCACTTTTTTTAAAATTTTTAAACTTTTTTTCTTTCCAACTCTTATCCTAGCTGTTTTGTAGTCACACTTCTTGCACTTTTGTAAACCCAGAACACTACCAATGCCTAAACTACATCACTTCATCTAGGAGTCTTCCCTTGAAATCCAAGCTTATGTCTTCAGCTTCTCTATCAAAGACACCTAAGAGTGACCTCAAGAAACTGCTCTTACAATCTTCTCCCAGCACTAAGCTCATTCTTTCTGAAACCCACCCAATTTCTGGAAATGGTTTCAAACCACTGAATTGCTCGACCTCCATCTTACCATTGGAATCAAATATGACATCTTCATTCAATCACAATATTCTGGCGTCTCTCCCATTACAATACATAAGGAATCAGATGCCTCTTTTCCAGTTGTGCAGCTTTGATCAAAATCCCACCTTCTAAATTACCATACTAGCCTCCAAACAGATCTGCTCACTTACGCCCTTCTATATTTTAAGTCTATCCTAAGCAAAAAAAGAAATATAGATCATTTAAAACAAAGTCAGATCATTTTACCTCTCCATTAAAAATGAGTTAACTTCACTAAATATGAAAGCCAAGTTTCTTCTAATGGCTTAACATATAGGAAGGATTTGATTCCCATTGCCTCTTTTTAATCTTTGTGGCTGGGCTGTCTCTCCCCCAACTCTGTTCTAATTCTAGAAAATACACAGCCACATTACAGCTGAAGTGTTTGTTCTTGTTATTCCTTGTCTACAGTTACCTTTTTATTTTTTTCATGATTGATATCAACATAAATTCCTATTTCACTCAGACTCACATAAATGTTACCTAGTTATAGGGGTGAACCTCATTATCTACCATTCTGTCATCAGCCATCTCTGACTTTACTTAAAATTTCTATGGTAGGATTTACCACATTAAGACATTGGCAGCTTACATTTATTTTCTATCTGCAATTTTAATTACATTTTCATTTATTTTGTTCATGTGTGTGTGTGTGTTTGGAGGGAGGTGTGTATAATATCACCAAACATGTTTGAAAATGAGACAAAAACTTGAAGGAATAAATTCTCTCCTTCTACCATAGAGGGTCCAGTGATTAAACTCGAGGGTCAAGTGTGACAGCAGGCATCTTTACCTGTTAGGCTATGTCTTGAACTCTTAATCTTTGTTTAGCTCTGTTACATGCATGCTTTTATTTTGTAGCTGCAATGCTGTAAAAGTGTGGAAAATATGGCTCAAAACAGAGTTAAAGGCAGATGATTACATGATTTTCTTTTGTTTAACCTGTACACATTAGCTGTCCATTGCAATTTGGAATACACTAACCACTAAGGTATAGAAAATATTTAATAAATCAGTAGTCGAAGATAAGACATTCAAGATCATGTAAATTCTTAACAGCAGATGGACAGTCCTTTCCTTTCTGTGTTATCTATATTTTTCCTAGCTAAGGATTGCTACTGGGAGTTTAACATTGACAGAGCAATAATAGCACAAGTTATTCCTACTTTCTGCCATCATTTTTTTGTTAATGTTTTATTGAGTGTTTGAATGTCAAATCATGTGTCCTAATCCCACTGATCTCCTTGTCCTTCCATAGCCACCCTATGCCCCTGCAGCCTTCAATACAAAAAGATAAAACCAAACCAAAACAAAACAAATATCTCTTTGTGGACCCTGCAGTGTGTCATGGTGTGTCACACAGCAAATCCTGTTGCCCAATCTGTTTTACTTGCAATTGTTCATTGTAATGAGTCATTGGCCTGCTTTGAAACCTAAAGTGAGAATTTGGGTTTCTTTAAAAACCTGGTTATGTTATATGATTTTTTTTTTTTAAATCCCAGGTGTGGGTTATGGGCGTGCTTCAGATGTCCACAGCAGCTCATTATGGTTTGTCTCATGCTCTGGCAGGGGTGCAATTCTGCCAGTTTAAGATAGTTTATGTTTAGAATTCTGGGGTCTCTTGAGAGGGTATAAAAAAACCAGATACCTAAGAATCTACAGAGCCTGCTGCTCACTCTGATGCTGCCCCTGATGCCTCAGGTTCCAGATATTGCTCATTTCTGCTGCTGTTTTTACTGTTTGCTAGATTGCTGGACTGCTGGACTGCTGGACTGCTTGATTGCTGGATTGCTGGGTTGCTGGATTGCTGGATTACTGGATTGCTGGATTGCTGGATTGTTGGATTGCTGGATTGCTGGATTGCTGTTTGTTGTTTGTTGGATGTTTGGTTGGAAAAATCCTGCCAAGGGAGATTTGGAAATACCCTAAAGAACTTGATGCCCCTTAACAGCAGATAATGGACTAAAGAGAGCTATACCCTTCCCCCTTAATCTTCTTTCTCTCCTACCTAGAGTTGTGAGGTTAGGTAGGAAGGGATTAGAGTAGAGAGGGTGGTATATAAAGGAACCCAATAAAGTAGCCAAAAATTATAGTTACAGAGGCCTCTGGCTTCTGCTACACTATCAATACTGGATCATCACCAGGATTCCTCTTCAGTATCCTGTTGTTACCCTGTATCTTGGAGATCCTGCAGCTTTGGTTCTGCAGGACCAGGCCCTTCATGTACTACAGCAGTTCATAGATGGGGTAGATATTGGGGTGAGTCAATTCAAAGCCCTGGATATGGGACTGGGAGGTAGCTGAATTAGTCAGTTCACCAACTATCCTACACTTATGCCACCAGGGCCAGTTCTCCTGCTTTATTAAAGCAGTGTGTGTGTGTGTGGGGGGGGGATTAGATCTCTTTCTTGCAGCAGCTGGCAAGGGACTAGACCAGTTCTTCAGAGGAAGGCATGTCCATGAGGACAGCTCACCCTGCCATGAAAGCCTGCTCTACTATGTTGCCTAGATGAGGTGTAGTTCTACTCTCAGAAGTATGGCAGCTAAAGAGGGTTGGAGCCAGCTCTCCCGAGTGCTATAGTTGGTGAGGATAGACTCTGATATCACAATGACCCCACACAATAGTCCATATCAGGGATATATGCATGGTCTTTGACAGTCTCATGGGCCATGGGTATCAGTGAAGACCCCTGATGCTGTAGGGTCACAGATATGGCTTTCAGTGACAGCATAGCCCTAAACATAAGCATGCCCTCAGGTGGCAGTGCAGGCCACTCACATCAGGCTGATTCTCTTCACCCTGGATTATCCAGTTCTGCCTCTTTTCATAGTACATAAAACTTTGTTTCTTTTTCTCTCCCATCTCTCCATCACATACTTGCTCATTATAGTGGTGACTCCCATTGTGGGCCTCTGAAATCTTCTACCCACCCTGCTGTGGGGTGGCAGCAAGCAGGCCTCTCTCTTTCATTATTGTTATGGAAAATATTTCATGAAGTAAAATTGATTGTTCAAACAGTTCTTTAAAATGTAATGAAATTTACAGATTAATTTATTGGAGGCATATTTAGGAGATGATTTAGTTTCATCACCTAAACTTCCATTGCTAATTCCAGACTGAAGATTCAGTTCCCAAGTTGCCTCAAGTTTGACAGATGATTAATTAAATCTGAGTCTCAAAATGGGAATTTCCGTTTGAGAGTAAGGCTGTCAGATCCAAGTGCATGCCATAGCCAAAGGAGCTCACAAACGGTGAATGGTTGAGCAATGGAGCTGCCATCAAAATCAAAATGCTTCTTCTCTCTTTATCTACATCTCTGTCCCTCCATCCTTTTTTCTTCCTCCCTTACTTCCACCATTTCCCTCTTCTCCTTTCTTTCTTTCTTTCTCTTTCTTTCTTTCTTTCTTTCTTTCTTTCTTTCTTTCTTTCTTTCTTTCTTTCTTTCTTTCTTTCCTTCCTTCCTTCCTTCCTTCCTTCCTTCCTACCTTCCTTCTTTCTCTCTCTCTTCCTTTCTCTCTCTCTCTCTCTCTCTCTCTCTCTCTCTCTCTCTCTCTTTCTTTTTCTGTTGGGATCTGTTGTTCTTCACAGGCTTATGTGTTTGAACAGTCCATAACTGTTACTAGTACTTTGAAAGTTTGGGGAGCCTTAAGGGGTGAAACCCTTGTATTAAAATTATGTCAAGTGTGGTCAGGTTTACAGATCATATCTTGGCCCTAGCTTCCTAGCCAGGGTCTCTCTGGTTTTCTGGGGACTTTGAAAAATTGACTATCTGCAAATTGCCATTCCAAAGCTCATTCAACTTTCATTCTCCTTCAGTGAAGCTGTGAGCTAAAATAAGTCATTCTTCCTTTGTGTTGAATTTTTTCACATAAAGGAAAAAATAATTAAAATATAAACATTATCTCTAAAATGTATTTTCAAGGTTGAAACTCTTCCCTACCCCAAAGTAGGAATGAACACTTAACTTAAACATAATATAGATTCTTTTGCCTTACAAGATAATGCATTCTTAGCAGTATTAGAATTAATCTACCTGGCAAATACAGAAGTGGATGCTCACAGTCATCTATCGGATGGAACACACGGTCCCTAATGGAGGAGATAGAGAAAGTACCCAAGGAGTTAAAGGGGTCTGCAACCCTATAGGAGGAACAAAAATATGAACTAACCAGTACCCTCAGAGTTGCATATGTAGCAGAGGATGGCCTAGTCGGCCATCAATGGGAAGATACGCCCTTAGTCTTGTGAAGATCATATACCCCAGTACAAGGGAATGCCAGAACCAGGAAGCAGGAGTGGGTGCACTGGGGAGCAGGGCAGGGGGAGGGTATAGAGGGCTATGGGGATAGCATTTGAAATGTAAGTGAAGAAAATATCTAATAAAAAAAAGAAGAAGAAAAAGAAGTCAAAAAAAAAGGAATGAATCCAATTTTTTTTCTACACACTTTGAAGATACTTAGATTTCTCAGGCATAAATAGAAAAAGAAGTCGCAGTTAATGTTGAAATCATGTATGCATCTTAAAGAAAAGCATGTAGAAGACAGTTGGTGGTGTTCTCTTATAAAGCCAGCTCACCATGACTGTTAGATACTGTTAGTGGGATAAGAACAGCATATTCCAAACTCCAAAAGGCTAATTGGAGTAAATAATTTGATAATTGGTTTATAAAGACAAGAAAAAGAAAAAGAATGTCTTCATTTCTTCCTTAGTAGGAAAAGCAACTTATTACTAAAATTATGACTATCATGGCTTTCCGGTTCCCATTTTTGTAATTTATTTTTATTCTATGTACATTTCTGTTTTACCCACATGACAATCATTACTCTGGGTTTTTGATTCTGGTGGACCCAGAAGTGAGAAATGTGTTAAACATATGTATACATAATGTATCAGATAATACAGGGATAGAACAAGTTTCCCAAAAGGAAGCATGCAATTTTATGTATTGGTCGATAATATCAAGAATTCTAAGAAAACACAGACAAGTGCATAACCTTGGTCTTACTGGTGCATAGTATTCAGTATTTCTCAAATCTGTGTCTTCCCTCTAAGTAAGCCACTAAGTGTAGCAGAGATGCTGGTTAGAGTCTTTGAGAAGGGTGATGGTCTGAAAACCTGAAAGTCATAACATTATGGAGAACTCCATACCCAAATACCACCGGGAGAGAGCTAGTCTCCCAGGAATGTGGACACGGCTGTGAGCACAGGCAAGACCACCAGTTCTGCTCAGAGGGACGGGTCCAGAACCCTAAGGACACAGGAACCAAGGAGCAGCCTGGTACAGGATCCTTCCAGTTTCCAACTAAGCTTGGAGCTGATCCCATGCCACAGTTCTCCATACCCAAATACCACCAGAGATTGCTGAGGGTGTTGACATGCCTGTGAGCACAAGTAAGACCATCACTTCTTCTCAAATTCCTGACCCAAGAGGGACCCACAAGAGCCCCCAGGACACAAGAACCAAGGATCCTTCCAGTTTCTCTCTGAACCCTGGAGCTCATCCTGTGCCACAGCTCGCCATACCCAAACTCCTTCTGAAGAGAACTGGTCTCCCAGGAGTACTAATACACAGGCGTGCAGGAGGGACACAGTCAGAGACAGCACAACCAGCTAACACCACAGATAACCAGATGGTGAGAGGCAAGTGCTAGAACATAAGCAAGAGAAACCAAGGCTACTTGGCCTAATCAGAACCCAGTTCTATCATCACAATGAGCCCTGGATACACCAACACACCAGAAAAGTAAGATTCTGTTTTAACATCACTTCTCATGATAATTATAGAGGCCTTTAAGAGGGACATAAATAACTCCCTTAAAGAAATACAGGAGAACACAGGTAAACAGGTATAAGCTCTTAAAGGGGAAACACAAAAATCCCTTAAGGAATTACAGGAAAACAGAATGAAACATGTGAAGGAATTGAACAAAACGATCCAGCATCTAAAAGTGGAAATAAAAACAATAAAGAAATCACAAAAGGAGACAACCCTATAGATAGAAAACCTAGGAAAAAGATCAGGAGTCATAGATGCAAGCATCACCAACCAACAGAATACAAGAGATAGAAGAGAAAGAATACAAGAGATAGAAGAGAGAATCTGAGGTGCAGAAGATATCTTAGAAAACATTGACACAACAGTCAAAGAAAATGCAAAATGCAAAAAGCTCATAACATTAATGGGAAATTTTTCTATGGCTAGCCTTTATTTAAAATTTCAAGGAAAAGTGAACAGCCAGAATACTGACAGTCTTGGTCCCAGATGAAAAGAATTTACTACAAGAAGAAAGTGAATCTAAGAAAAGGGGATTCTGTGGCATAAAGCCAGGCTAACTCTTAAAAAGCAATGACGTTTCCTATTCTGATAGTACTGATTTCTAACTATTCACAGCTTGCTCTCTCTCTCTCTCTCTCTCTCTCTCTCTCTCTCTCTCTCTCTCTCTCTCTCTCTTCGGATTAATTTTAGTTCAATAAGGCTATCTGAACAAAAACTTTGTTGCAGTAGCAAATATTTTAATATTTATTACTATGTAATCTTTGTCCCTCATTTCTTTTGGGGTACTTAAAAGAGGTGCCGGTACACATACTTGTTTATCTAAATATATATATATATATATATATATATATATATATATATATATATATATCAAATGTAGTTCTCCTGAAAGTCAAACTGAAAATACAAGGTCATGGTCAGATATCAGTTTTAGATGTAGATATTAATGTTAGTGCAAAATAGAAACTGAAAGTACATAAATATGCTGTGTGATATCTTTATAACTGAAAAAATAAATATATTTATATATTCTCACCTATCTATCTCTCTTTATTGTTATGTCTCTTTCTCTCTGCCTTCTGTGTGCATGTATGTATGTGTACATGTTGCCCAAGCTGCTATTGGTTTCAATACTAAGAAGGGAATAAAAGTGTTCTTCATTATTTTAAAACTATCATCTTTTTCCAAGTCCTGATTGTCCATATTCAACATGACATTTTTTAACACTTATTCACATAGGTGATTCATCCATAACACAGTGTTTGTGTGGAGGTCAAGAGAGAATTTGTGTTTGTGTGGAGGTCAAGGGTCCATTTTCTCCATTCACTGTGTAGCTCTAGGAATCACACTTGAAATTTTAGGGTCAAAGGTAATGTTCTCACATTTTAGCCATGCCAGGGGCCCACATGTTATTTGTAATATATATTTATCTTTGTTTGAAATAATATCAGCTAACATATATTAACTAATTATTACATTGAGGGATCATAGTTATCAATTACAATTGTGTCAAGGAAGAAAGGACAAATGTCTATTATTATGAGAGCTCTTGAGGTAAAACAAGTTTCTGATAACAGGATAGGAAACTTGAAAATACAGGATACATACTAATACAAAATAGATGGACCTTGGTGTTCTATTTCCATAGGATAGGAAATATTTCTATTATTATAGTTTCCTATTCTGATAGTATTGATTTCTAACTATTCACAGCTTGCTCTCTCTCTCTCTCTCTCTCTTCAGATTAATTTTAGTTCAATAAGGCTATCTGAACAAATACTTTGTTGCAGTAGCAAATATTTTAATATTTCTATTATTAAAACAAATTCGAATGTGGTGTGATTGATTTATTATGTAATAAATGTTTTTTTCTAAAATATACAGAAAACATAAACTTCAACCTTTACCGAACCACATGTGTTCATTTGCACAGATATCACTAGGTCTTATTAACGGGAAATTTGTAAACTACAAATTAATTGACTAGGTGGAAAATATTTTTTATTAGATATTTTCTTTATATAAATTTCAAATTTCAAATGCTATCCCGAAAGTTCCCCATACCCTTCCCCGCCCACTCCCCTACCCACCCACTCCCACTTCTTGGCCCTGGCATTCCCCTGTACTGAGGCATATAAAGTTTGCAAGCCCAATGGGCCTCTCTTCCCAGTGATGGCCGACTAGGCCATCTTCTGATACATATGCAGCTAGAGACACAAGCTACGGGGGTGGGGGAGACTAGTTAGTTCATATTGTTGTTCCACCTATAGGGTTGCAGATCCCTTTAGCTCTTTGGGTACTTTCTCTAGCTCCTCCATTGGGGGCCCTGTGATCCATCCAATAGCTGACTGTGAGCATCTACTTCTGTGTTTGCTAGGCCCCAGCATAGCCTCACAAGAGACAGCTGCGAAAGGATGGACCATCTAGAGACTGCCATACCCGGGGATCCATCATAATGAGCTTCCAAACGCTGACACCATTGCATACACTAGCAAGATTTTGCTGAAAGGTGGAAAAGATTTTAATGTAAAGGTAAAATATTATCAAGGGGTCCTACAGTCTGCCCCGCAAGCCTAGAAAAGAGAGTAGGGGAAAGGCCAAGTAGCCATGGCCCAAGGAGCTTCCTCTTCTAGGACTGTGGAGCTAAGGGGACGAGGGTTATGTTGCATAGGTGGTCTCTGCAACAAATTTTAATTAAATTGGGTAATAAAAATCCAGTGCCCTTTATGGTGAGAAAGAACTCATAAAACTTTTGTGTGGCTGCCAGGTAGTGTTTGTGTTGTATCCGTGAGGGGGTTCAGCTTTGCTGCTTTTGCTCTATAGAAGTTCTAACTATGAAAATAGAGAAGATCCTAACTTCCCTGATATGCATTGTAAGTCAACACTGTCCCACCAAGTGTCTCAAAATTATCTTCATGACTTACTGATCTGAAGTGTAGTATTTTCCATAAGCATGACACATAATATAGGATGACACACAAAACCTTATGCTACTTCTTCCCTGAAATGAAGGATGTTCGAGTTTTATTTTGATTGTGGAACTTTTGTTCCATGAGTTGCAATTTAAAATATTTTTTCCAAATAGTTCTCTAAGAAAAATTGATTGACCCCATAAAATATGTGTATTTTATCTGTTCATTCAAATACTTCTGAGATTTTCCTGTCAAATATAACTTATATTTGTCCAGTCAATTAGAATTATATGACTATGTATTTCTGGAAGTCACACAACTATAGGCTAAACCGCACCCAGGCTTTGTGCCACTGACATTTTACTACCTTCATTTTCATTTCATTTTCTAGTCATCTGGACATAGCCTCTGCTCAGCACGCCGTTTATCAAGTCCCATTATTTGCATACAAGTTATCTTCTACAAAGAATAGCCTTTTCTGTTGTCTATTTTATGTTTTGTGTCTATTCTATAAAGGAAATGCGCAAGTTTACATTCAGATAAATATAACTTTAAGATCCTGTGTGCAAAAATGTGAAGTTAAGGGAACAACTGAATGTACTGTAGCTTGAACAGGTTCATTGATAAATGGGGGTAAAATTCACTTTACACATTTGAGAGGAATGATAAAGTATTTACTACATGAAGACACCCTGTTACATCTTAAACGTACTATGTGTTCATAAAATATTTGGCTATTTTTTGTTCATAAAATGGCAAGTCTTTCAGCTTTTCTCTTTATTCCTGCAAGTTTAGATGTGCTCATTAGTATTTCTTTTTGTTTGTTTTGTTTTGTGTTTTGTTTTTTGGTTTTTGGTTTTTTTGTTTTTGTTTTTGTTTTGTTTTATTTTTCGAGACAGGGTTTCTCTGTATAGCCTTGGCTGTCCTGGAACTCACTCTGTAGGCCAGGTTGGCCTCGAACTCAGAAATCCACCTGCCTCTGCCTCCCAAGTGCTGGGATTAAAGGCATGCTGTGCCATCACTATTTCTAACTGTGCTTAGCACATTATACAAATGTCTATAATGGTAGTTAGTATTATTTAATAATTATTATTCATTTAATTACTTTCACATTAATATTTTAAGTTTATCATAGTTAGAAATGATTAAATAATATATTTTCTGTGATTCCCCTCTACATATAATTAAACACTACTAATAAAATCAACAGGAACATATATTTGTTTTTTTCCAAGTTTATTTTTTCAAGATGTTATGAACTTGGAAGGACAATATCATATTAACCCTGGCAGTTACAGTGTGTGTGTGTGTGTGTGTGTGTGTGTGTGTGTGTATGTGTGTGTGTGTGTGTGTGTGTGTGTGTGTGTGTGTGCTTTGGAGGTTTGTGCAGGTACTGTAGAGCCCTAAGGTTGATGGTCAGGGTCTTCCTCAAGTGTTCTTGATTCTATATGTTTAAGCAAGATCACACTGATACTGGAGCCTGCTCTTTCTTCTAGTCTAGCTAGTCACCTTGCCTAGGGATTCCCTGTATCTGCCTTCCACACAAGGGGAGCTTGCCAGGCCAACCCTCTTCATATCTGTGATCTAAGAATATAATCTCTGGTTTTCATATGTGAGTTTGAAGTTTTTAGCCACTTAAACATTTCCCGGACCCCATTCCAATTTTATAAAAGATAAAACTACCCAAAACCCAGTGGTCACTTTGGGTTTATACTATGCTCATGCACATTGGCCACTAAAAATTAAGAGTTCCTGAATTACTAAAATTATACTTAGTTTACAAATATAAGAGTTATTATTTATTCATATTTCTATTCCCCAAAGCAAATATATACATATCAGGCAGTGGGTAATAATATGATAAACAAATAAACGTGAAGATGAATTTACTTGCTATTTTTTGTTATTGTTGAAGGGATGAAGATTCAGTGTGATGGCCAAAAAGTTATCATGAATCCCAGTGTTCATCATTGCTATATGGAAAATGATTATATATGAATCAGTTCTCTCTCTCTCCCTCTGTCTCTCTCTCCCTTTCTCTCTCCCTTTCTCTCTCCCTCTCTCTCTCTCTTTCTCTCTCTCTCTCTCTCACACACACACATGCATACACACAGAGAGATATGTACTCACATATATATATTTGAAGATAACAAAAGTTAACTTTTAATCTAATTACAGAAAATGAGATTGAAAATTATATATGAGGCAGAATGCTCTATTATTGATATGAAAGCAATAGTATTGACTTATGTTTTCTTAAAAGTGTGAATAAACTACAGAAATACCACAACAAATTCACTGACTATGTTAAAAGTATTGCCTTTTTATAGAATGTGTTAGACAAAATTAGAGTCAAAGACTGCATTCTTCCCTTGGTGTTTTGGAACACACCTGTAATAGCAGCCTTTGGGATATAGAAACAGAAGGATCAAAAACTCAAGGCACGCTTGGATTTTCCAATGAAACTCTGTCTTTGAAAGAAAAGGATTACTTGTCTTCAGTATGTCCTATACCTTCTGATTCAGCACTAATCATGATTGTAAAGCATTCATTATTTGTTTGGATACTTACTTAAGCACATTTCCCCAATTGCATTTTAAGTAATGAGGTGCCAAGGATCATGTCTCCTGTACTTCTGTCTCCTCAACAATTAACCCAGCTCTGGGTACCCATCCGACACAAGTATATATTTTTAAAGTGAATGGATAAATTATAAATATGGTTCTATTTAATTAAGTGGAGGAGACTGTTGGAAGAATAATTATTATGAACCACATGAAATTTTTATTAAAGTCAAACATACTTTATTTGGCATGTTACCAAGCAGCTACAAAAATGGAAACCTGGACATAGCTTCCAAATTGAGAATAAAATTCCCAAGTTGAAACAAATAAAAAACATAATTGTCACCCTAAACAAAATAGCACACACACACACACACACAAACACAAACACACACATGCACACAGTGGATGCAAGCAAGTCCTCTATTACTCCATAACTGAGAATTCCAGCCAGGTCCATGCATATTTCGAATGTGAAAGTATATAATACTTTGTGAGATGCAAATATAATCATACCTATTTGATTACACACACAAAGGCTAAAATTAGCTGTTGCTGAAGTAAGCTTCAGACAGTTTGAAGCCTCATAACAAATATTCTGGTCACATGGAAGTTTGCTGGGTAACTTCAGACTGCCAAACCAATGGAAGACATCAGAAGGACTTTGAAAGTCTGAGTCACTAAAGCGGGCTAGCAATGAATGCCAATTTTAATCATCTTGGGTCAATTTATGAGGCTGGAACTCTATCAAACATCTAGCTATCCCCTGAGCTTAATTCAGGTACATATAGTTCCAAATTCATAAAGTTCTGGTGTCAGAGAATCATAACAGAGAAAGAAATCACTGCCACACACCAGAGCATAGTATGTCAGCCACATATCTCCCTTCGAAGGGACTTTCTCAGTACCCAGAAAGGGGAAAGAAACAATTCTCAGATATATAGCCCACCTAGGTAAAGCACTTTCAAATGTACTTCATTTATTTATTTTAGGCAATTTTTGGCTCAAAGTCATACAAAATTACAGTCTCCAGTTTCACTCTGCTCTTTTGAAAGAGTCCAGATTTTGTGCTAAGAGTTTAAAGCCACAGCAAAGAGCTAGGCCAAGAGGGAAACCTTTTGAAGAGTTCTCACAGCTGTGAAAACACAGGCCTCAGGCTGTGTGTAGAGTTACTTCAAACAGCTGCTTCAGGTGACTAAACACCTTGAGTCTCATTCATCAAGTGTTGTTTATACTGGCTGACAGACCAGACTTGGAGAATTAACTCAGAGAAAAAAGATGTACTACATACCAAGTATGGGAAAGGAAGCTAGCCTCCTCAGAGGTGCAGCAGGAAAAAGAAGGAACTTGACTAATTTTAAAAGAAAACAGGATTAATTTTATTTTATGTTAACATTTCTTTTGAGAGATGTTGCATCTTTTAAATCAATTTTGAAATGACACGGATGTCTTATCATGCATGAAAACACCTCAAATGTATGGTCATAAAGCATTTAATTAATTAATACTTTGAGCGCATAACTTAAGTCATAGGTATACCCATTACATTGTGTCACGTTTTCTTTGTAAGGAAAATAAGGTTGACTTCTTGCCTAGGGCACTATAAGCATTTGTCTGCTGAAGGCTGGTAGACTCAGCATTAAAATTTCTTTCATGTACTCTGCTCACCAAGGTGATGTGATAAAACGTTTTAAGCCATGTAACTATTTGCACGGATCAAAAGAATGAAATATACTAGCATGGGTCAGTGCCAGGCAAAGTATTTCCAGTTAAAGAAGCTTTAAATATTGATAGACAGCTTTAATATTTCTTTTTAATCAAGAAATAAGTCACTTAATATTTTTTCCCATCATAACATCAAGATGGTTCCTAAAAAACTTCTCCCAGCTTCAGATCCTCAGTGAGCAGAAAAACATCTACACTGCTGCCCTCTCCTGTGTCAGAGCAAATGTCATTTGTCAGTTCCATAGGCAATTAGCTTATCATTTACATTATAGTAAGTTTCAAAGGTAAAATAACTTTTTAGCCTCCCTAACTTTCTCCTATGCACATGGATGATAGTGAACCACTCTGTTTCGTGATTGTTTCCCAACGTTCCAATCACGTTCATTCCTTCTAATCAAAGACTCTACAGCACCCCTCAAGCTGTATATTAGGATCTGGATTCCATGTAGATACCTGAGATTTGGCATTTCTAAGAAGCTCCCACTATGGACAGATGATAATTGGGGCGGAGTCAGCCCTTGAATAACCAAGATTCGTATTTCAGTTCTGAAGGATATTCATTAAAACTAATTTTCTACTTTTCTCTAACCTTAAAGGCTACTTAAAAAATAAAACACAAATATTTGAAAAGAGAAACATATTTCTCCAAGAAATGAATGAAACAGTAACCAAAAACCAGGATAGTGTCAATATAATATTTTATTTTTTAAAATATAGAACCAAATACTAAAACCATATGAATCATTAATATATAGAAATGTAAATCAAAACAACCCTGAGATTCCACTTCACTCCAGTCAGAATGGCTAAGATCAAAAATTCAGGTGACAGCAGATACTGGTGAGGATGTGGAAAAAGAGGAACACTCCTCCATTGTTGGTGGGATTGCAAGCTTGTACAACCACTCTGGAAATCAGTCTGGCGGTTCCTCAGAAAATTGGACATAGTACTACCGGAGGATCCAGCAATACCTCTCCTGGGCATATATCCAGAAGATGTCCCAACCGGTAAAAAGGACACATGCTCCACTATGTTCATAGCAGCCTTATTTATAATAGCCAGAAGCTGGAAAGAACCCAGATGCCCCTCAACAGAGGAATGGATACAGAAAATGTGGTACATTTACACAATAGAGTACTACTCAGCTATTAAAAACAATGAATTTATGAAATTCCTAGCAAATGGATAGACCTGGAGGACGTCATCCTGAGTGAGGTAACCCAATCACAAAGGAACTCGCACAATATGTACTCACTGATAAGTAGATATTAGCCCAGAAACTTAGTATACCCAAGATATAAGATACAATTTGCTAAACGCATGAAATTCAAGAAGAACGAAGACCAAAGTGTGGACACTTTGCCCCTTCTTAGAAATGGGAACAAAACACCCATGGAAGGAGTTACAGAGACAAAATTTGGAGCTGTGACAAAAGGATGGACCATCTAGTGATTGCCATATACAGGGATCCATCCCATAATCAGCTTCCAAACGCTGACACCATTGCATACACTAGCAAGATTTTGCTGAAAGGACCCAGACATAGCTGTCTCTTGTGAGACTATGCCGGGGCCTAGCAAACACAGAAGTGGATGATCACAGTCAGCTATTGGATGGATCACACGACCCCCAATGGAGGAGCTAGAGAAATTACCCAAGGAGCTAAAGGGAACTGCAAACCTATAGGTGGAACAACAATATGAACTAACCAGTACCCTGGAGCTCTTGTCTCTAGCTACATATGTATCAAAAGATGGCCTAATCGGCCATCACTGCAAAGAGAGGCCCATTGGACTTGCAAACTTTATATGCCCCAGTACAGGGGAAGCCCAGGGCCAAAAAGGGAGAGTGGGTGGGTAGGGGATTGGGGGTGTGGGTATGGGGGACTTTTGGGATAGCATTGAAAATGTAAACGAGGAAAATACCTAATAAAAAAATAAATTAAAAAAAATGATATAAAATTAAAAAAAAAAAGATATGTACATTCAGGTCTTTATTCAAAAGATACCCGGGATGATCAACCAACAAAAATAGAAATGATATCATACAACAATAAAATTAAAGATGCAATTTTCATAATCAAAACAAAAAAGCAATGAAGTCAGCAAGAAAGGTAGGAAAAAATAGGCAAAATATAAAGAATAGGTGTTTTACATATCTGTGTTCATATGGGAGCATATGTGTTTGTGGAGGGTGGGCACACAGGCCACAAGACAGCTTCCAGAACTGTTTATGTTTGGTTTTTTAGGGTCTCTCATTGATCTTCAGTTTATAGATTATGGTAATTGGAATGGTTGGTACATTCTAGAAACCCTCCTGTTCTAGCTTCTGTAGCACTGGATTACAGATATGTTTTAATCCAGACTCTGGGGATCAAATCCAGACCCTGTTGTCTGATTTCTAAGCACCATACTGAGCATGCTCCTCACCTACAGAGGGCCATGTTTTCAAAATCTACTGTTTTACAGTTTAGAATTGTCAGAGGTTCAAACTGAGCCTCTTAAAAGCAAAGACAGAGAATCGCCATAGGTTTAATTAATGTGGTTATATTAATATCAGTTTATAGAGGGTAGAGTTGTGAAAATAATTTCTCTCAACACAGTGTTTCTGTTGGTCAAGTTTAATGGTGATCCTTTAAGTAAAAGGAGAGTTGAAACATTAGCTAATCACAACTATGTTTGGAAGAAAAGGAGAAGCCAAGTGGTTTAAAGAAAGTTCACTGGGGAAGTAAGAACAAGGGGAGGAAATGGTGACCATGCAGAAGGAAAGGTGGAGTGTGAGGTGGGGATGCTGGAAAAATAAAATTAACTTACATTTACTACTGGTTTCCATCCCATCCCATCTGCCTGATTTAACATGCCAGACCAGGTAAGCCCTGTACTCCTAACTAGTGTGGAGGCTGAGACTAGAGGATCACATGATCTAAGGCTTGCAAAGGCTGTAGGGTGAGTTTAAGGCTAGCCTGAGCAACCCAAGTCAAAATTAACATGCACACACACACACACACACACACACACACACACACACACACACACAATGAGTGGAGAAATAGCTCTCTGATCTTGTACTTGCTTGGCATGTATGAATCCCTAGGTTCAGTCATCTGAATGCAAAAATGAATGAATAAATGAAATAATGAAGAAGGACAGAAAGAAAAGGAGAGAAAGAACTCTATTTAAGTTCCGAAGTAATTACTACTTCTGGATTAGTATGTCATGGAGTAAGTTATAAGCACTCTATAGTACATTTTAATATACTGAAAGGGTTTTTGAAGGGTTAGCAAAGTGAATTTAGTGACATTAGAAGAGTCTTACAAAGCTGAAATAATGAAACTATTCTTGGTCTTTTTAAGATGAAGGAGCACATCTGGACCACAAATACATTGATATTTCTCTCACCCCTGTCCTGTGAGAAGAACACATACTTTCCATGCTACACAGACACAATTAAATCTGAACAGATAAACAATATCACTGGGAGGGGAGCCCCCTGGTCCTGTGGAGGCTCTATGACCCAGGCTGGGGAATGCTGGGGCAGTGAGGCAGGAGTGGGTGGATGGGTGGGAAAGCACCCTTTTGGGGGCAGGGGATAGGAGGTTTGTGAAGGGGAAACTGGGAAGGGAGGAAACATTGAAACGTCAGTAAATAAAATAACTAACAAAAAAATGAAAAAATAAAAACAAAAACAACAACAACAAAAAAAAAAAGAGTACCCAGGAGGAGTTATGGCTCCAGGGGTAACGCAATGCTACAAGGCATGATGATAATCAGTCAGCAAGTTGGGGCAATGTCCAGTGATTAGGAAAATGGAGGAGGCAAAACAGCAGTCACACAGTGGTCCCAAAGCACACAGACTAGGAATCATGACAGCCTGTAGATTAATATAGCTAGATCCCACTGCTTAAGGAAAGGGTTAGTGCAGGGAAGAGTTACAGCCTGTTTTGAGCTCTCCCACCCTGATTCTCTGAAATTCTGTGTTGGCAATATTTGACTCCTTTAGTCGGATAAGAGAAAAGGAAAATTAAGTTGGAAATGTACTATAATGCAAGTTATTTGTCTAAACATTTGGTTGATATGATTTTTATAAAAATGGGATTTATTTCTGTCAACGTGGAAGCATAAATTGAAAGAAGACAGCATTTGAAAAACTCTCTCAGGGCAGTATCCATTAACAGCCTGTCTGAAGCAGTACCCCACAGTAACCTGATCTTGTTTCATCTCAACCAACATTTTCTTTCTGCTCTACTACTCTGTGTTTGTTATCATTTGACAATGAAGCCCAATGCTCCCCTCCTTTCCTACTTCAATTTTTACATCATTTGTTTGGAGAACGACTATTCAGAGCGCTTGTCTTCTGGGATACTGTTCTGTCCACCAGCAACTGGAAGTTTCATTTTCATTAGTATTTACAAAAGAACAGATAAAATCAAAGAACAGATCTCTATAGGAACAAGACAGGTCTCTTCCACCAAAAGGACAAACTGACTTGAACCTATAAAGAATCCGATTAGAGTGGGTGCAGATCCTAACTTAGATTGTGGCATTCCTCAGTTTCTCTGACTTGCTTTCCATATTGCTGTTCTACCTGTGACCTTAAAAATACCCTTAAAAAGTCACTGTGTAAAACATCACCCCCGCACTCACTGGTTTGCAAGCATATTGGCAGCCAGTAGCTTGCATGTGCTTCTGATTATGTTAATGAATTAGAGGTCAAGGCCTTTGACTCTTCAGTTAAAGCAATCTGAATCCATTTAAAGGTAAAATTAAACTAAAAGGAGTTTTGGTTACCTCATAATCTTGCCAAAAATAGCTCATTTAATATGTAGTGAAGTCTGGCATAAATGAAGGTCTCTTCTTTGATCTCTGTACAACAAAGCTAGAAAACATAATTTTCCCAGTTCTAAGAGTGATAATAAAATATATATTTTACTCACTGAAGCAAACGCAGTTACTCATATTTTCCACTTAACGTATGGGATAAATTCCATCACAACTTCACAAGGTGAAAATGGTCAAATGTGGGCAAGCTTGGCTGCGACTTTCAATCTGCTCCTTTGAAAGCTCAGAGAGACAGCTGCCTGGATTTCTAGCCACATCTTGTTAACACGTATCAATAAAGTGTGGGGTAGAGTGCTGACCCCCAGTGTGTGATTCATGCAGGCTCTCCTCAGCTATCAAGAAATCAACACTTTGGGGCTCGTGTGGGTTCCTGACTCAGGGGGGAACTGTCTATATGTCATCATGGCTTGTTTAACATAACTGACAAAATGATTCTTTGCAATGATACAATCGTTCTGGTCTTCAACCAGCAGGTGACATATTATCAAAGCTCAGCTTATAGTTCCAGACTGGTAAAAATCAAGGAAGAAAAGAAAATGAAAAACATCCCAATTTTTGTCATGGTCATGAAGGTTCAGACACCTGAGTAGGGTCAAGTTGTTTAAAACTGATCTGCGAAAGTATTCTTGCACAGAGAGTCATAAAGCATAGTACTGAGATAGTTTCCTAGCTCTTAAGGACACTGCTATCGCTATCTTAAAACATAAGGCAGATTAATTTTAGCAATCATGAGAATTTTGTTGAAATGCTATGTGACTAAATATTTTTCAAGTGGATTTCTAGGGTAATTATATTAGTCAAAGTTTATTAAACACTATAGCTATCTAAGTACTTCACAGATCTGAACATTCATTGCCTGTACCTGATGGAACAATTATGGTTATTACCCCCATTTTATAATGAGAACACTGGCGTGGAGTGGTTGGGTAAATTATTCCACAGCATGTAAAAGGAAGGGTGTAGACGATGATATAAATCAAGCCTATCCCACAGACTCAGCATTCTTAACTATGGATTTATTTGGAAACCAAATATGAGTGTCCCAAAGAATTTTCTCACCATTTCAATTATACATTTTACCGCTAAAATGGGGAGGAAAGGATGGTGTTGTGAAGTTATATGGGGGGGTCTTGCCTGACACTGTTCAATTTGTACAGAACACAGGTCTCAGACAATAAGCAGGTCACTGCGGTTAGCCACGTCATGGCTTTGAGGAGGATGTCTTCTGCCTAGAGAATAAGGGCAGTTACAGGCATGCGAATAGGCAGGTCTTATTTAGAATGCATTTAGCCTTGTGAAACTTATGAAAACCATTTGCGGTTGCTTGATAGTGGATCAGCTCAGCTATAGCTATGTTTCTCAGATTTTTTTTTTTCATGTAGGTACCTGGCATCAGAGTCAGCATTGGAGGGAAAAAGCCATTTGGAAGGCACAAGAGAAAGAGCAGTTTGAAGTCTAAATCATTTGATGAAAGGCCTGATTGCCATTCACATAATTACTGATTCTGACATTGATCTTGTTGGTTCAAACAGCAACCAGGTATAGTGGATCTCTTCCTTAAAGGATAGGAACCTGCCAATCTGCAGAAGATGTTAGGATAAATATATCACTGATGCTGAGGGAGGCAAGGAGAGATGCAGCTTGTTTCTCTCACGAGGTCCTATTAGTCTATGTTTTCCCTTGTTATATAATTATATGCAGTTATGTCCCTGCTGCCTTTAGTTTCATTATTGGATGCAGATATGGCAGGTTTACCAAGACTGCCTGTGGAGAGTAATGGCATCTCTACTGAAATAGTGTTTGTGTTCTCTCTCTCTCACTCCCAGGGAATATGCTCACTTGATGCTGTTCATATACATTTTGTTGCACTGTCTGGATTGCTTGAGGAAAACTTTCGTAATTTGGGGCTATAGGTGTTATAAAAAGGTAAGGTAAAATGAAATGGATCAAGCACAGAAGGATAGGGCAATTGATATATAAATATTTCAATAAAATACAGTGCAGGAAAGTTGTAATGGGACTTGAGTATGTACATTTTCATCTTGGCAACATGGAGTTTCTAAGATGGAACTTGTTTCACTAACAAAGAATTAAGATTAATATAAATAACATTATTCAGTGTTTTGAATAAGACCTGTATACTTTGTTAACCTCTATGTGGGTGTTCCTACACATTAAATAATAGCAACAAGAAATTGAATTTGATGGCTTACCACTAGCTAAATCCCATCTGCAGAGACCCTCAGGACAAATTAATTTTTATCTAAAACCACCTACCCACAAGTAATGAATAGAGTCTGCCTACAGCAATTGTGTACGTCCTAACTGCCAGAATATGACTATATTTGATGACAGATTACGTATGAAGAAGAAAAAAATTCAAAGTGCTAAGAAACTTATTATAGTAAGCAACTTTAACTCTGAAAGGAAACAAAAAACTTAAATATGTCTAGCTTATCCATATTGACTGTTTCATATTTGTGCTCAGCAGAAAGAGAGGGAAGAATTTAGAAGCCATAAGGGGTGGAAAGATGAACAGAGTGGTCACTGAAAACAAAAAAGAAGCCAAACAGAGAGAGAGAGCGGGGGGGGGGGGGAGGGGGAAGGAGGGGAGGGGAGGGGAGGGGAGGGGAGGGGAGGGGAGGGGAGGGGAGGGGAGGGGAGGGGAGGGGAGGGGAGAAGAGAAGAGAAGAGAAGAGAAGAGAAGAGAAGAGAAGAGAAGAGAAGAGAAGAGAAGAGAAGAGAAGAGAAAAGAGGTTTACTTCAGTGATGAGATGAAAATGAACAGAAGTTATTCTAAAATATAACAACGTGCAGACACAGAGCCAAGACAGCTTACTACACCATCCTTTCTGAAAAGCAGCTCCAAACAGTAATTGATTTAAAGCACTGGAATTTATGGGTCCTATCGACTCTGTATAAGTGAAATTTTCTCTTTCACTTATTAATTAGGTGAATGAACTGGGAATAGATGAGGAAACCAAACACATGCAGACTATATAAAAATCGTTTTATATAATGTTACATACTATATTATACATCATAGAATGTCATTAGTGCTTTATAGGAAAGTCATATGCAGAAAAATAGGAAGTGGGAAGCCTGCTGGGAAAGAGAATTCTACTTCAAGTCTTTGTTCTCAGGGCAGACTACAATGATATACTAACTAGTTTCCTCAGCTCACTTTACAGTAATGTTTTTCCGACCTTAGCTCTTCCCTCCCTTTTCTACTACAAACGGAGCATATGGCACCACAGGCTCACACAAAGAAAGGAAAACATAGTAGTAAATTATCTTAAATACACCTGAACTTAGGAGATCCCAAGTCAAACTTCTCCCTAGCTTCCCCCAACCCCCGCCACACAGGCACATAATTCTAGATTTATTTTGCCATTTAAAAGTTTACTTTGGCTATGGTTGAAATTTAATTTGTTCTTCAAAGAAAGACAACAATGGAAGTACAAAGGGACTGCTTCTGTCTGCTCCCTAGGAGTTCTGAAAGTAATAATTATAAAATGATAGGATTCTTAATGAAAATGTCACTTGGAAAGGTTGAGGTTGACAGCCTCACCACTGATGTGTCGTGAAATAAGTCACAGTGTAGTCACAACCATAAATACAACGAGATGAGGCGGTTTTAAATCTACTGAGACAGAGTTTCTAAATGTGTCTCAAGTTTAGAATTAAAACCCGAACAATAGGCATGCATTGAAATTCCTGGATAAACAAGCTACTTTCAAAAATAGCCTTTAGACATAATATTATTAAAAATAGATTTAACGGCAGACTTGCTAAATAATATAGCCTAAGAAAATTGACACACACATGCATCGACTCAGATGTTTACAGTAATTATTCGTGGTATCTTTGTGTATTTCCAATCTATGATGAGATCTGCACAAAAACACTGATTTGATCTCAGTTATTTTTCTAATGTTACATGTGACCCTTGGAAAAACACACAATAATCCATATGCCCACATTGTATGCAAAGACTTCCATTACAAATACAGGAAAAAATACAAAACGTCTTCTATGTTATTTCAAGATTAATTATAGATTAGTAGCAATATTTTGCCAGAGTGTGGCCTGAGAATCTTTCTCTACTTGCAGCTTGTGAAATACATCATGTGTAGCAAATCTAAGAAGGGTTCAGAAAAACACAGCCTGTCACAGCATCCTTCAGCTTTATCTTTTTAGAATTACTAAGCATACCTTTCTTGACTCTTGTTTGTTGAAGAACTTTTTATCTATTTTCTCCTTTTCTTTTTTCTTTTTCTTTTTTTCTTTTTCTATTTGTTTTCCTTGTCCCAGGGATTCATTGCAGGGCCTTGTTCATGGTACTGACATATATCCCCCATCATGAACACTTTCAATAATTTTAAGTTGCAAGTAATTAAGCCCTTATAATAGCCAATTCAATTTTAGTTAATATGATTACTTGCCATATATCCACTTTTATCACAAAAGAGGTGTTTGATCTAATTTAATTAAATCTAATTTCTTCTTTGGGAAGACTGTTTTAGTATCTTAGCTCTAAGGTTGATTCAGAATATTTCTTAAGTCCAAGACCACAAAGACATACCCAGGACTGTAGGCATGAAATCTTGATCCTGATAGCTAATGATCAAACAAGCAAGCTTGACTATCCCACATCTATTGCAAGGAAGATCTTTACTGTATGCACATCCTCTATGTCATTTTGAGAAAAACCACATCTCTACATATAACAGTAAATTTCACATTGTGTGAAATCTTCTAACTGTAAGTTAATTTATCTCCAAAAGGTGCTTTTGCCTAGGGGATGCTCCTCACAAACTGCTTTGTTTCAATCAAGTTGTGCATTGATTGTACCCCGAGAAGAAAACTCAAGGGGAGGCAACATTTCCCAAACAGAAGTTTAATCTGTAAAGCCAATTCACTCCATACTGCTTTGTTGCTTTCTAACGTAACAAAAGTTTCTAACTATTCTAAACAAATAAGGTTTCTAATTTCTATTAGCTAAAAATCCAAGGAAATAGAATGGCTTGTGGAATAATGTACAGGGCTTATGAACTAGTAAAGGAAAACTGCTATGGAAACCTCCATTTACATTAACAAGGAATTAAACTCAAGTCGGTAATGGAGAAGATCTGTAAACCTAACTTGGCTTACAAATACTGGACTAGAACGTCTTTTATTGATATTACTCACGTAAATGAAGATATCATGCACGCAAAATTACAAATCCTTTTGAAATTATTTTCTGGACTCTTGAATCTTAAAATAGCATGTTGACAGAAGAAATGCTTTCGTTCTCACCAAATGATTGGAGTACAGTTACTGACAGAAAGATTTCAATAAAGACCTCCTGCTATGAATTATGTAGGGCAGAGGGAGAGACCCACAGACTTGGCACAGTGATGGTAACAAGAGTCATATAGCGCTGACCAAGCTTGCTTGGGGGAATGTCTGTGTCTATGAGTGCATGCATGTGTGTGCGTGTGTGTGTATGTACATGTGTGCATCTGTGTATGAGTGTGTCTGTCTGTCTCACTATGAGTTCTCACTATGGTCACCTCTAAAACATGTTGTTATGCAATTGCTCTTCCCTCATCCAAACGAAATCGTATAGTTTAGTTTCTTAGTTTGTTAACATTCTTTTCTTTACATTTGCAAAGTATCAGAACAAAGCAAAGTATCTCAGGGCAATACTTCACATTTGCAAAGTATCCTTATTTATAAGTAATTTTACGTAAGGCTCCATTTTGTGGCCAGAACATTATTGTTTGCTTATGGATAGGATACAACTTTTTGAATGATTACACATTTGTTTCATTATTATATACATTAATTAAAAATTAGATGTATGCATGTTTCTCCTGGATATTTGAAGGCAAGTCATATGGTTGACTTACCATTAGAGACCATGCCTATTATATATTAGGCATTTAGTTCATATTTATGTATGAAGTACAGTTTAGAGATGTATATGTGGTTCACTCTGTCTGTGATCCTTTCATGTACTTCTTGAATCACTAAAACACTATTACTGGAAAATGTACTGAAGTTGTCAAGCCTATACCTTTTTTGAGGGTATAATTACAGCAATTCTCCCATCACTTTCCTCACTCCTCACCCTCCTGTATACTCATCCTTGCTTTCTATCAAATTCATGATCTATTTAATCAATTGTTACTATATGTATTGTTAAGTACACACACAATCTAATTTCTCAGAGTCCAAAAGAGAAATATGCTTACTGTTTTCCTGTATCACTTTTCTTTGAATTTCAAAATCTGTTACTAAATATTTTGATATAACTCATTATTCTTTTAAAATATGCTTTCTCACAAAAGTGTATATATTTTTCTTAGGTAATTTTTTTAAGTTAGAGAGTATTTTATTTGCTTTCCGTGCTGTACAAAGAAAATAACATTGTCAATAACACATATTGAAATATCTATTAATCTGTGATGATAGAAGTTGCTTTTCATTATTAGAGAATAAATTCTAGAAAAGGCATTCTTTAAAAACACATATATGACAATAAGACATGTACATTTGTCTTAAAATAAGCCTTCAACATTCTCCCACACTTTTCTCACCATTATCTCCATCTGTAATAAATAAAACATATCTTCTGATGGCAGCTATTTCTGTTATCTCAAGTCTGAATCTAATTTATTTGCTACTCAACCTTACTTTTCCCCTAATATAAGATTTGTTTTACATGTAATATAATCCAAAGTTTTGATTTAAATGGTACAAACCTTTTTTTTTTCTCTAAAGACGTGATATTTTAAAATGAGAAGACAAATAAATTCAAAATAGTCTGTCAGTGATTTACAATAAAACATCAAACAAACTAATTTTTATAATCCAACAACTTTTACTTAACTGTGATTTGGATTACATGAATACATTGGGGAAAGCAATATATACTCTTCTAATACAAAGAAATATTTCTACTACTACTACTACTATTTTTTATTATTTCTCTACATCCTGATTGTTTCCCCACTCATTGTCTCCTCCACAGGCCCTCACCCTTCCTTCTTCTCCTTCTTCTCTGAGGAGGTCTCCCCCTTGATTATCCCCCTACCTTGGCACATCAAGTCTCTGCTGGGCTAGGTACTTCTTCCACTGAGGTGAGACAAGACAGCTGACTTAGAGGAACAAATTCCAGGGACAGACAACACCTTTAAGGACAATCCTTGATCTCGTTATTTGGCATCCACATGAAGACCAAAATACAATCAGCTATATATGTAGAGGGAGGCTTAGATCCAGTCTATGTATGTTCTTTGATTGGTGGTTCAGTCTCTCCAACTGTTCAAATTAGTGGACTCTGTTGGTCTTCCTCTACAGTTCTATCCCCTTCAGGGTCCTCAATCCTTTCCTTAACTCTTCCATTACAGTCCCAAAGCTGCATCCACTATTTATGAGTCTTTACATCTATCTGAGTCAGCTGCTGGGTAGAGCCTTTCAGATGACAGTCATGCTAGGCTCCTGTCTATAAACAAAACAGTATCATTAATAGTGTCGGGGTTTGGTGCTTGCCCATGAGATGGGTCTGTAGTTGGGCTGGTTTTTGATTGGCCACATACATAGAACATACATAGACTGGATCTAAGCCTCCCCCTACATATATAGCTGATTTGTATTTTGGTCTTCATGTGGATGCCACATAACGAGATCAAGGATTGTCCTTAAAGGTGTTGCCTGTCCCTGGACTCTGCTCCATCCCCTGTCCCTGCATTTCTTTTAGGCAGGATACATTTTCGGTTGAAAATTTTGTAGATGGGTTGACGTTCCTATTGTTTTACTGGGATTTCTGCCTAGCTGCAGGATGTGGCCTCTTAAAAATGTTTTACTTATAATAATTTTGAAATACTTACTCCAAATGATTTCACAGAATGATTGTGACACCACTGTCTTAAAATACATAACATAAAGTTCTTTTCCTGACATGGGCATTAAAATTAAAAAAAAAAAAACAATTTAGAAAGCACAAAACCATCAGCTGGGTTTTCTGAATGCCTGTTTCACTGTGCAGTCAGCTACTGCTTCACTTTTGAGAGGAAACATAAGTTGAATCTGTTGTACCACAGAACATGCTAATTCCAAATACATGGTGGTCGTTCACTCAATTTCCTTGCGATCTGTGCCACTCAGCAGGCAATTTCTCAGCTTTTACTTCTTTCCGAATAGCCTTATTGCTCTGTTGCTACTTACCATGCAAGTTGAACTGATGCCTACACCCTCTGGTGCAGTGACTACTCTACAGCAGGCAGCCTATGCTCTGACTCTTAAACACTGTGGCTGTTAGAATCCAGTCTTTAAAAGATTTTAAAAGAAAACTGATAAAATTGATTCGAAAGCTATTAGAAAGTAAACAATTAGAAATGGAAGTTGTTACTCTAATCTATAAACCTAGATTTGACTGCCCATGGCAGATGTGGGAAGGGCCATTGTTAGTTTTCATGAAAATGGTTGGTGGGATTCTCAGCCAATTAGTTATCCAAGTAGGTAATTATATTTATTGAACATTAAAAAGTACTTGGGATAGATTTTCTCTGATTTTTAAAAACTTTAACAGTCATAAACAAAGCAATATTAAAGTCTGATATAAAAATAAAAAGCCTGAACTTTGAGAATTTATTAATTTGGTTTAACCTGGGCTACTCTTAGAATATTTTAAAGTCCTTGTTATCATAGTTTTTTTGGCATGCTGAAGGTGGAGGAGTACAATTGCAATAATTTAATTGTACTAATCAATTGTCAAATCACAATAAGGAATCAAATCTAAAATATGAGTATAAGAAATCTTTCTTTGTGAATCACCCATTGGTCAACCTCGAATCTTTTCCCCTGAGAAAGTTGGGCTGAACTTTTAGCCTAAATTGTTGTTCTAAAACCCTAAGTGCACTCACTTAAAATAACTCTTAATCATGAAAATAGCCAAAGGCACAGGACATTGTTTATATACTTAGATAATTAATCTCATTTAGCAAAAGCAAAGCAAATCAAAAGATAACCAAGAAGATAACGTGTAGACTAAAATGTAGACATTTCTATCACATCCCCACCAAGGTGTGTTTTTCATGAACTGTATCATCAACCACAGCTCAGATCATGTTCCTGCTACTCTCTCACCTTGTTTACTGATGGGTGTGTGTGTGTGTGTGTGTGTGTGTGTGTGTGTGTGTGTGTGTGTGTGTTAGAGAGAGAGAGAGAGAGAGACAGAGACAGAGACAGAGAGAGAGAGAGAGAGAGAGAGAGAGAGAGAGAGAGAGAGAGAGGATGGTCTTTTCTATTTTGTCCCTAGATTCTTCTCTCCATTTTGGCCAAAGTATTTCTCACCTCAGTTGTTATCTATGTATGCTCTTTGAAACCGTTCGTATCATTAATTTTGCTGTAGCATCTTTCTATGAAACTTTCATTTAAAGGACATTGAGGACACACTGCTATAAAATATCTTTGTGGTAGTTTGAATGTGCTTGGCCCGTGGGACATGGCACTAGTAGAAGGTGTGGCCTTGTTAAATAGGTGTAGCCTTAATGGAGGCAGTGCTCATTGTGTAGGTGGGCTTTGAGGGCTCCTAGCACTCAAGCGCCGCCCAGTGTGGAAAGGAGTCTTCTCTCTTTAAACAAAGATTCAGAACTCTCAGCTCCTTCCTCATCACAATGCCTGCCTGCAGGCTGCTATGCTTCCTGCCATGATGATAATGAACTGAACTTCTGAAAGTGTAAGCCAGCCACAATTACGTACTTGCTTTTATAAGAGTTGTCTTGGTTTCTTCACAGAAATAAAATCCAAACAAACTAAAAGACTCTTCCAATATAGGTGTTTTACCCTCTCCTTGCCAACGTGATATTTGTATTGGGGTACATATTCTAGGAATAGCAATGTAATGCCTGTATAGTGAGCTGCCCACAAACAAGGAAGCAAACTTCCATAATTGTGTACTACAGCACTATCTTTTTAATATCATGCTTTAAAAAGATGATTTTTTCAATGAAATGAACTACTCATGCACTTCATCACATTGCTTTGGCTACACAGACACTGCAATAGCTACTGTCAGAACAGTGATTCCTTTTCACATTTTAAGTCACTAACACCTTTGGGATGGCATGGCAACCATAATCTAAAAAACAAACCATTGATATTTTCTTTGACCTATAAGAAAAGTAACTTACAGCAAAAGCATCAAGAGATTGAAGTCGCAGGTACTATACAAATAACAAAATATTACTATAAATAGATAATATAGATTTCTACCAACCCAAATAACATTATACCCAAGCATCTCTGGAGTGTGCGTGTGTGTATGTGCATGTGTGTACTGGTGTCTTTAGCAGTCTTCTTAATTTACGCTGATACTTTATACTGTGTCTGTTATCTATGTTTAAATATGGCAAGAAGATATTAAATGAAAAAATACCAGAAATAAAATTTTCCAAATTTGAAATTGTTTCTGTATATAGCATACTTCATTCTGTATAGGCTGAAGAAACCATCTTTTGCTGTTCTCCAATCTCTTAGAGGTATGAATCATTCATAATTTTGATATAGTTTGGCTATATAAATTGCCTGTCACTAATTTGTGGTTATCAATTTGACTCTTGAAGTAGCACAATGCTTGTAAATAACCTTTGTACACAGCAGCAATTGCGAATCTCTCTAAAATTCTCCTCACTTCTCTCTGGAGAAGTCACCTGGAGTAGAGTTGCCAGTGATTGTAAGCCGTTGGACATGACACTGGAAACCGAATACTGGTCCTCTAGGAGAGCAACAAGCAGTGTGATGAGGAAAAGCCCACACATTCTGATAACAGGCTTTTGCATCTATAGCAATAGAGACACTTGTAGAAGATGAGGATCCATAGGTGAGAAAGAAGCAGCCTCTGGAGGAATATATAGGTACATGATGGCCATAGAAATAAAGCCGCAATAAAGGTTAAGGGGAAAATTATGGGATGTTTAACAATACTGTAATATAATCACCTTTCCTTAACACTTTAAGGCAGTCACTGTATCGATGCCTTTTCTGGGCTTTCCATATGCATATGTAATCTTTTGTGGTTATTTGTGTATTTAAAATGATAAAGTAGTGCTGGGGAAATCTGCGGCACACTTGTGGCTGTGCACATATCTGCATTGTTTGGTATATTCTGCCTCACACTAAGGTGTGAATTCATTCTAAAATAACTGCTTCATAAGCACAAATATTTTGTACATCATGAAACGGCTCCATTGTTTTATACGATGCATCTGAGTATTGAGTAGCTCAGATGATGCTGTTTAAAACACCACTGGACAAGGAAGTTGGTAGATTTATTTGCCTGTTACTGTTTCCCTCGTGTGTAATTACCATAGATAGTCTACTTAAAGAGTTCCACAGGTAAAAACTCTTCTAATTAAATGCTGTCTGTTTGGAGGTATAGGTCACTTAATTTTAGTTTGTTTGTTTGTTTGTTTGTTTTTCCTAAGAGCGCTTAATTGGAAATCACATGGAACTCGTGTTAACTGTCTTAACTCCTTTGCTTAACAAAGACAAAAAGGAAAATCAATTTATCAATATATTGGGAGAAAATGTTTATCACTACATTAAACACTGAAAGGTAGACTTTATCTTGGGAGAGTTAGAATAAGTTATTTCTGACCAAATAAGTTTCATCAACATGAAGCAAAACTTTTCCTTCCATAGTAAAATGGTGTTCTTATGAACGTAAAATTTATACTCATGGGAAAATCAGCTTTAACTTTAGGCAGTAAAAGAAAACTTTTAATATAGTTGCATAGGTGGACAATTTGTCCTTAAATGCAAAAATTAATTAATTAATTGATAAAGTTCACATAGCAGAAAAAGGGGACTTTAAGACTTACTTTTAGTTTTTAAATCATGTGTTTGTATACATGTGTGTGTGTGTGTGCGCGCACGCACGCGTGTGTAAAAGAGAGACAGAGAGAGACAGAGAGATATCACCATGTGCTGGAGTTATAAGTTACAAATATAGGTTCTTGGATTCAAACTAGGTCCTCTGGAAGAACATTAGATTCTCTTAACTGCCGAGTCATTTTCCAGTCCCTAAAGAAGTTCTGAAAATAAAAACAGAGATTTTTGTTCTGTTAAAATATAATTTTAAAAATATACTGGTCACCATTTAAATGATGTAAAATATATCATTGTCATTAAGGAAATCAGGTTGTGAGCACACACAGGCTGGACAGAGGTCTGGGCATATATGTCATAGACAGTCTCCAAGTTCAGTCTCAAGGGGTTCCCCCAACAACTGAAGTAGGGGCTGTCCCTAAAGCTGTAGCCTGATGTGGAGTCCATTTCCCAACAGAGCTGCTTTATCTGACCACAGAGGTGCTGCAGAGACTTGCTGCACCAGAGTGGTAGGACACCATTGGCTAGGGGTGGGGGAGCCTCTCTCAGAGAATAGAATAAAGGATGGGGACGACTCTGTGAGGGAGAGACCAGGAAAGAGGTCACTGCTTAGGATGTAAATAAATAAATAAATAAATAAATAAATACAATCAGGTTGTATTGATTTCACTTGCATTTTTAGTTCTATGTCCTAACAAATACTTACCATTCCATACAGAATGTATTTTTCTATTTTAAATATCTGTCCCTTATGAAACAGAATAGTTAATGTCCAAATATTTTATGACATACAAGTACAAAAGGTTCCTAACTTATTAGTCTCACTTTCATTAAAATAGGCTAAAGATGAAAGAAACGAAGTGAGCTAGCATGAAACTAGTTACTAGAAACAGAACACACACACACACACACACCAGTTTTCTCTTTTACAGTCCTAGAACACAAAAAATAAAATCACCTCTTGCTCACTTGGAAACTGGGGCTGTGATAACTTTGTTTCTTATAGCTTTAAGGCTTAGTTCTTACTTAGAGTTCAAGATCCTGACACAAGGAAGGAAAGTCAATAAAAGGTCATGATTACACAAGAACTGTCATGTTGCTGGGATTTAGATGTCTGTTTGAGAGGGAAGCAACAATCCTTTACTTCATTCACTGCACCTGATTTCTGCCAAAATGCTTTCCATGTCAACCAAACTGAGTTCTAGTCAAATGAAGTTCTAACCCAACTCATCCAACTGAACTACTGTGGAAGCCACAAATGATAAGTGAGAATCATTTGGAATTTTCTAGTGGTGATTATGAAAAGAAACAGAAATAACTGAATTTAATTAAACAATTAATTTTATTTATATAAAATATACTTCAATCTAAAGCTCTATCTCTAGTTTAAATAATAGTATACAGTAGAATATTTACAACTCTGTGGCATGCAATCTTCTAAATAAGAGTGTGTTAAACACAGAATGGGAAACTTTAAATAATTCATTATCTATGGATATTGTCCAGTTATTTTCACTACAATGCTGACACATGCTAAGACATCTTAATTTGTAATCATGTCTTTCATTTTGTGACTGGAGGACTTTGCCTTCACTTGTGTATTTGATAGAATTCAGAGGCTAGAGAGCAGTGGATCAGAGGATTCAAGGCTATTATACACTTACCATGCATCTCTCTGTAAAAGTCGCTTACACTTTCCTATTTGATTCACCTTATATTTATAAATATAGCTGTTGCCATACATTTAATGTTGCCTAATAAAACAAGTAATTGTGGCTTTATATTCAGAGTCATGCTAATGTGATATGTATTTCAACTTATACTTTTTCCCTTAGAGTGGAAAGGATTTCCAAATGGTACAAAACTTTAAAACAGCACTTTCCCACATTCCCAAATGAAAATAAACCCCAATTCTAGCTCCAGCCCCAGATTTAAAATATTATGTTTTTGCACATACTCCATGCTGCTCTCCATCTGCATGTTGTAGAGGCAGTGATGACAAACGCTGACCTCTGGACAGTTCCTTTTCTTAATGAAGAGCAGGTGTGACCACCTCTGTTTGTGGCCACACGTGATTATTAAAGAAAAAGGCAAACACTACTTCCAGCAATGATTCTTATTTACTTATGTATATGATCATGGAGAGGTCCTGAAGGTATAAATACCTCCAACAAAGTAACACTTGGAACTTAAAGTCTTTCTAAACCATTTATACATCCTATTTCCCAATGTTCCCATGACACAACTGGCTGACAGCTCCTGCATCTAGTCAGCATTAAATCGCTTTCTTTTACTATAACTCCATATACCAATATAAAACAACTGTAACCCAGGAGTCAAAGAGAAAGCAGCTCATATAATTGTTTGAACAGAATTTTACAAATGTCCCATTATAGAAAAATAAAACTTCTCTCATGGATGGTAAGCTCTAATTTGCTCCAGTTTTAACTATTACCAGACTTTCTTGCCTCTCTTTCTTCCTTCCTTCCTTCCTTCCTTCCTTCCTTCCTTCCTTCCTTCCTTCCTTCCTTCCTTCCTTCCTTTCTCTCTCTCTCTCTCTCTCTCTCTCTCTCTCTCTCTCTCTCTCTCTCTCTCTCCCTCCCTCCCTCCCTCCCTCCCTTCCTTCCTTTTTTCTTTCTTTTTCCTTCTTTCTTTCTTTCTTTCTTTCTTTCTTTCTTTCTTTCTTTCTTTCTTTCTTTCTTTCTTTCTTTCTTCCTTCCTTCCTTCCTTCCTTCCTTCCTTCCTTCCTTTCTCTCTCCCTCTCTCTCTCTCTCTCTCTCTGTCTTCCTTTCTTTAAATCTCTAAACTTTCTTTAACATAAACTTTAGTGTCATGTTTTGTGTCCAATGACTTTATTGTTATCAACATTTTATTTCTTTTGGTCTCTCTATTAAGGTGTTCTCTGCATAAATTCACTATGGCATTTCTATATCAGTGTGTGTGTGTGTGTGTGTGTGTGTGTGTGTGTGTGTGTGTGTGATGCTTTCACTCATGTGTGCACATGTGGAGGATAGCACAGTTTCTTTTATACTTCCCAGATTATAGCCTTAAGTTAAGAAAGGTTTTCTTGAATTTCATAAAGTCATTGTTTTAATAGTTGAGTAGTACTCCATTTTGTCATTGTACTACATTTTCTCTATATTCCTCTGTTGAGGGACATCTGGGTTCTTTCCAGCTTCTGGCTATTATAAATAAGGGCACATAGTAGAGCATGTGTCCTTGTTATATGTTGCAGCATCTTTTGGGTATATTTTGGGAGTGGTATAGCTGGGTCCTCAGGGAGTACTATGTCCATTTTTCTGAGGAAATACAACACTGATTTCCAGAGTGTTTGTAGCAATTTTACCAACAATTAAGAAGTGTTCCTCTTTTTCAACATCTTCACCAGCATCATATTTCAAAACATTGTGAGTCAAATTTCAGAGTCCTTATCTTACGAATAGGAAGTGTATTTATAGGTCTAAATATTCGATGTTTTCTATAAAACAATTATGTTATATAACATAACAGTATCTCAGGAGGATATTCAAACTTCATTTATAGTCAGAGACAAGCAGAAGGCAACTTACCAAACTATTTAGTGGTGAAAATGTCAGGTATATATATCATATATATATATATATCACCTTAGGTGAATATAATATAATATATAAATTGTTTGTAAACCACCAGATAGTATGGCTTAGAGTTTAGAGGAATCCATATAATTTGGTAGCGTGTAATCTTGACTCCAGAAAATAATATATATTATAGAGATAGAGATAGAGATGATAGAGATAGGTATAGAGATATAATTCTTAATGGAACGATAATTAGTTCTTGTTATTTTATTCCTGCATCTAAATCTTTGTCTTTGGCTCACAACAGTTGTCAAGTGCACCCCCTGATTTGAAATGACTTCAGTCATTCAGAATGACACCTGCATTAACTCTTCTACCTAGAGCAGCCAGGTCAACAGACAACATATGCTCCTGGCACACCTATCAGATTACTTGTTCGTTCATTAGAAATACAGATTATTGACAGCAGGCCTCTGCTAAAAATATACTTAGAAAATGGATAGGTTGTCAAATATTTATTCCATTAAAAATTACTATGTTTTCCTGGGGCCCAAATACAGAATATTTTAATGCTTACAAATTTCTTCAGTGGCACAGTGTTGGTTTGTTTCCTAGGAAACAAATAAATTTATACTGACCTGCACACACCCTTAATCACTAAATTCCATAATCTCTCTGTGAAGAGACAATCTTTACAATGATTGTTTTTATAGGAGTTTACCAGATATAGTATTACTGAATGTAGAGGTCCAGAAGTGCAGAAACCAAAAGATTGTTTCAATCTAGATTAAAATCTAAGATGCAGGTTTGTGAAGCAAGCTTATTTTAGAATGGTATATCCGTTAATGAGGTCAGGTGCATGTATAAATATGAAGTGAATTTGGGACATGCACCCACTTGCTTCTGTTGTTATCCTGCATTTTCTCTTTTTTTACACTGAAAATATAGATTACTTATTATTCCACTCAAGAAAAAAAGTTTGGTTTTGGACATCTTTCTTTCTTAACTGAATCTTAACTGAAATCTAATTGAAGCCCCAAGAAAGGACAATGTAGCTTTAAAGTGGTATTTTAGGATTCAAACCATTCATCATCTTCAGCGCGAATATAATTTTTATCTAAATGATTTCTGAAGAAAATGGATTCATTTGACTGTAGTGCTTCTAAGACCAGTGGGAAGCTCATCATGCTAATACTGAATCTGTAAATCCTTCCCACTAAGGACAATTAACAGCTTGGTCAAGTGTTTATTTTACTTTAACAAGAATATGTAATTTCCTGGAATAACACATATAGATTTCAGTCCATTTCCCCTTTCACAATTCACATTTATGCCGTGGACGCAGACGATGGAGCTTACCTCTATATTAGACTTCTTTCCGCATAGTAAGATGATAGTCTAACAAGTTTTTGTAGTTTAATGAGCACATATCAGTCTGCTCCATGATTCATTTATACTGGATACACAAACCCATCCTAAATCATAAGAAGCAATAACAGTGGATTATTTCCAGATGGCACTTTTTCTCACCACACGTATGAACTAAAATACTACTTTGATAAACATTTCTAGTAATGCAGTGATGGTCTGGTCACTTTGAACCTTGCATTTAAAACCTGGGTCACATCTACTCTACTCGGGAGGGCTCCAACCATTAGACAAACCGATTAGGTAATGAATTGTTTGGCCATTTACACATTTCGTTGGCACTTGTGCTCACTAATCAACTTGTAAGCTACAATAAGAGACATAACCCACATAACTTAATGTCATAATTTAATGTAGATGGCCAACTTAAGGCATAAAAATCTTTAAAGGTCCATATTATACATTGTTCAAGAAGGTACCAGAAAACTTCCTGTATTTATTGTTTCTTCCTAAAACAAGCCACATTTATTTTTTCCTTGTAAAATTAATTGAAAACCCAAGAGAAATTATGCTTTTAGCTCTAATATTTTAGTGCATTAGTGTTACTATTTTTCATAAAACTATGGATAAATAAATTGTAAACAAATGGAATCCTCCAATAAATAATAGACCCAAACAATATATATATATATTGCATTCTGGAGGAAATATATATATATATATATATATATATATATATATATATATATATATGCATTCTGGAGGAAAAAAAGAAATAAAAGAAAATACAAAAAAAGGTTTTTGAGTTTGCATATGAAATAACTTTTCAAGAACACGTTAGGATTCTACTTTACAGCCCAATATTTTCATCAGGCTTTTATAAAATTATAATTGAAGTT